>NW_017263604.1:142807-206326 GCF_001500285.1 Mollisia scopiformis
TCTTTACTCTTTACTCTTTACTCTTTACTCTTTACTCTTTACTCTTTACTCTTTACTCTTTACTCTTTACTCTTTACTCTTCTTCATCTACCTATTTATCTACCCCTAGCTCTCTCTTTTCTGCCTCACCCTCAATCTCAAAATGTCGAGCTCTTCGAATTCCCAGCCCAACATGGATGAGGACGAGCGGCCCAAGGTTGACGTGGAATTGCATGCGTCCAGCTTCGATTCAATATCTTTGTACACTCACCGCGCAGACCGTAAGACAGTCACCAAGTCTGGGAGTAATTGGGGTTCCGAGGAAACAGAGCTATTTCGTATTTGCTACAAAGGCACTAGAGACCCTCGCTGGCCCAATTCACCGCCCTCGTCGCCACTGTCTAACAACTCCTTGTGGGCTGAATTTGTCAAAAACACCGACAGGATTCTCTATCGAACCAACAAAGAGATAAGGTCACACTTCAGAGACTTATCCAGATTCTTCCTTGCGCTGGCCAACCTCCTTCGTCCTTCGGTAGCTTCAACCTCAACACGATCATCAGAACGCACCTTGAAAGCAAGGCAACTGCCAGACCAGGCCTCGAAGCAATCAGTCCACGAGTGCATCGGCTCGTCGTCCCCGACTCAACCCTCGTCGCAGGAATCGGCGTATGACCCGGCGTTAAATGCAAACGACGATGACTTGGACGAGGAACGAGAGCGGAAGCAAGCTGAGGTCGCATCGTCTAGTCTGGCCGCGGAATTCATCTCCTTGGTCATCGATGTCTTCTTGGATCAACCCATTTCTTTAAAGAAGCGGCTTGCATTTCGGGAATCACCAACCAAGTTCATTCTTGCCAATCAAAATACGGTGAAAAGCAAATGCTTCGATGACGGCTCCATTATCTGGCACGAATTTGATACTGTGTCCCAGCAGTGGACATTAGGCAAACATGTTTGTAGCGTGGAGACTAAACCTAGCTTCATCCAGAGCGACGAGGAAGGGAAAGGAAAGATATCGGCAGAGATGATCCCACAGTACGCTTGTGAACTGATTGGGGCTGTTACGCAGCGAACGAAGGATGAGCCTCTGAAGATGAACGTCAGCCGGTGGTATGTTGTGATCTTGTTTTCAACGTTGTATCCCACCGTAACTCAACCATTCCTAGGCAGCCTTTGATCGTAACACACTCGTGTTACATGACTATTCTGTCGACAACGTTTTACCCTACGTATCTTGAATACATCATGGGCACCAGCAATGAACCCGATGTCGATCCTCCATTTTTGGAAATCTATTGTACGAAAACACATAATCTTAAAACGTCGGTGGGTCGTAAAAACGCGGCCGAGGATCTTCTTATACTTTGTGAGAAACTACGGGCAGATGATAGGGGTGGGGAAGTGGGGGACGAAGAGAGTGATAAAGAAGAAAGTGATGGAGGAGATTAGATAGGAGCTGCTCAGGAGCTGTGTCCGTTCCGGATAGTAGATAGCTCTCATGGCCTCCATACCGTAACATGCGTTCGCACCGCAGATAATAACAAAGATCTGGAAATCGCAGAGTGGAAGTGCTACGGCAGTGTTTGTTCTAATAACGATCAGTCATTCCTTATATAAAATACTATCCGGCGACGGAGCAAGGAAAGCCAGTATTATTTGATGTTGCCGGATGGGGGGTTCAACTGGGCGTCCTAGATGTCATCGAGGAGGCTGTTAATGGCCCGGACCGACCTCTCATGCTTCAAACGGATAATTAATGGGATTGATATTCACAAGATCCCGCAGAACTACACTTCTCGGCCTGCCCGACTGACTTAGGCTTTGAAACTCTTGAGTGCCAATTTCGATTCTGCTAGAACCGATCTTTCAGTTTCGTCTCCACCCACTAGAATCAAGTAGCGGACATAGAACAAAAAGTGCTGCAAATTTTGTTTATGACTGTCAAAAGAGCCTCGTGAATCATGCTATCCGCTGTACTCTCCGGTACTGCGGTAATCAGATAATGCGCCGAGCACTTCTCAATGGCCGTCGGAACGTCGAGATCTCTATATTCGATATAGAAAAATTGAGTAAAACTGTAATGTCCGACAGAATAGTATCTCTTGAAGCGTCATTCCTAGCCACGAGTTGTAAACGATCAGAGTAGCGAGTGATAATCATATCTGTTACTGTTACTCCTTGCCAATCATTGCCGACATCTTGAACTACTCTTCAAAAAGAGCCATGAAATCGGCTTTCATGTTTCCAACAACCCATTACTGAATACGATTTCAAACCCTGTCTCCATTCTTACAAACCCTCAATTCCTCTTGCATAGACTAAATCCACTCCTGTTCAGGAATATCATACGTGGGCATCTCTATTTGCTTGTTTTTCGAGAATCGTGAGGTTTGATGGCCAGTCTTACAAAGTCTAACAGTTGCAAATGTTAAGCGAGGACAAAAGGGGTAAAGAATCCCGAGACCCCAACACAAACAAATCCTTCACTCTAGCCTCCTAGCCACAAAATCCATCAACCGACAATTACCATCTAACCAAGCCAACGATTCTGGTGAGCTGGCCATCTCAGAAATATCCCTCATGGAAACTTGCCCCGCATCCCACTTCGTACCCGTCTCCTTCCCCGCTTCTTCCCAAATCCTCGTCCAGCTCGTTTCATCATGTAACCACATCGTAAGCCCACCATTTGAATAAGCCAAAAGTCCACCTTGAATTGTTCCAGCATGAAAGCCGAATACAATGGCTCCAGGTTTTGACAATGCAATGATGGAGCGGAGTGCGGCGAATTGGGTGTCCCAGTCCCATTGATGGAACACTTTCGAGATATAGATTATGTCCACTGTGCCGTTTAGTTCTTGGAGTTGTGAGTTTGTGTGCACGATATCGCTTTCGATGAAGTGAGCGTGAAATTTTTCGCGGTCATTAAACATAGAATAGCCTACATCCCAGTGATTGACGATGTCGACGGCGTAGAAGTTGCTTGATGGTGCTCCGTCGAAAGCCTATACTCGGTGAGTAACTATCTGGAAGAAGCGATGGATTGAAATGAGCTCACCATTCTCCTCATATCATGCCCAATAAAGCTTCCCACTTCAACCAATCTGCCTCCAGCTTTCAATTTTTCGAGGACTTCTGAATACACAGGACTCCTTGTGATTAAAGAATTCAAGAACAATCCTTGGCCAGTACAAGGATAAGAACGAATAGCCCATGCTTTGTCTCTCTTGACCGGATCAGCTCCCGTCGCTTTGGGGTCAGAGTGTGAAACTCACTATCTCGTACACATGAGGGAGAATCTTGTCATCTGGTATCTCGCTATATTCTGTGAGGAATTTTCTGAACTATCGTATCTCGTTAGCTAATTTGCAACAGAGAGGACTGAATATATCCGAATAATTAATCAGTTTGGGAGCGCTTACCTCCGGAGTCACTTCCTCGTCGATATTCCCATAGTACCAAAATATATTCTTTCCATCCTTCTGGTGAGGATAATTCGGCTCTGATTCATTGCCTGCCATTCTACAATTCCAGTATCGAAAATCCAATCTTGTATATCAATCAAAAGCTAGTTCAAATTAGATGACAAAGTGAGGAGTTCAACTTCAATTTATAGAAAAGAAAAGTGGATCGGCAGAGTGAGGTGAGAAACAAGCCTCGCACTGATGTCTCCCATTGGCTAGGAACCCGAAGCCAGTCAATATGACTGAAGCGTTCCCCCTACAAGTTTTCTCGTACTATGGTTCTTATATCTAAGAGATGACTGAGACTATATAGTTAGCATGAAAATCCTGCTACAAAGAAGCTCTGAAAAGGGTTCAGAGATGAAGGCCTCCTCAATGTGGCTAAAGCGTTCCTTGACCAACCATAAGCAGGAGGCGAATAATTGACAGCAGTAAACATTGCTTGACGACAGAAGAGAGATGTTGACAAAGCGATGCACTTAAAGTGTCCCAGTTCTTTTAATAAGAGAGGAGCCAAAGGCGCAACCTATCCGAATCATAGACTCACTTTCAAGTCCCGAACTATGGAAAGCAAGGCGAACATTATCAAGCCAAGGATAAATATATACATCCAACATCCATACCTTCCCACAGCCCAACACTAAGAGCAAAAACCACTCTAATCAAAAATACATATAACTATTTCCTACTCAAAATCACCTCCTCAGGGCAGACAATCTGCCTTCTAAGTTGTGAAAGTATATCTACCTTTCACAACCCCCCAACATCAAGAACCGCATACTTCACCCGAACATTCAATTACCAAATTGCACAACAAGCACAAGTACAAGCACAACAATTTCTCAACACGAACAACCTCATCTCTCACCCTTAATCACTATAAAAAAAACAAAACCCTCAGCCGCATACCTCCGTACCTCTAGTCGCAAGCTAAAAACTGCGACACGCAACGAACAGCGCTTTGGAATGTCACTACCGTACCAAATCAAGGCAAAGCAACGAAAAAGAAGACTAGAAAACGAATTGCATAGAGCTAGATATGAGAAGGTGCGACGGCTTGAGAATGTTAAAAAATTGCACAGGGAGTCGGGTGGAGAAGTGGGGTGTCACAGATGGTGGCTTGGCGTGTGGTGCTTTGATTTTGATGGATTCTGGGGGAATGGGAGCAAGTGTAAGAGTGATATGTTGTTGAAGATTTATTGAATTGGTTTGTGGTTTTTGTGGTGAAAAATCTGGAGAAGCCATGCATGCAAATTGACAAAGGAAAATCATGCCCGTCACCCATCTTGACCATTCGGTCCAGATATCATGCCGTCTCCCTCACTCAGTAGAGCAGAAGAGGTGACTATGCTTAGAAGTCTCCTCCGCCTCCATCGTCTCCACCTCCGAAATCTCCACCACCATCACCTCCTCCATTGTCTTGTCCCTGGTCTGTAAAAGGTTAGCTTTTTGAATAATACAAAAAAGAGCGAGGGGCTCACCATAGCCTTGTTGGTACTCGCTCTGATCATGATCTTGAATAGCATCTTCAAGCAACATGCCACCAATCAAACCACCACCCAGTCCCAATGCAGCGGCACCTCCAGCACCAATTCCAGATTTCTTGGGAGGAGCTTGTTGTTGATAACCGCCCCCATAGCCACCACCACCACCGTAGCCGCCTCCACCGTATCCAGGACCTGGACCATATCCTTGCTGGTAGCCCTGTGGTGGGTAGCCTTGTTGACCATAGCCCTGCTGAGGATAGGCACCGTACTGCTGAGGTGGGGGTGTGCCGTATCCTCCTCCACCATAGCCTTGTTGAGGAGGTCTGTATTGCTGGCTAGAGCCACCACCCATCTTGCTACCACCTAGGAGCTTGCCCAAGAAGCCCTTCTTTTGTTCTCTAGGGGGCAATTCTTGGCCGTATGGTGATTGTGAGCCTCCGGGCATTGGGGTATTGGCATAATCGTTCATAGCACTGGAAGAGCCACCACCAAAACCTCGCGCACGCTCATCTTCTTCGGCTTGCAGACGGCGAGCAAGTTCAGCATCAGATTCGGTATTGGGTGAATTGTCATAAGGGTTATGTTTCGTATCCGACGCCGCCGCTCCACCTCCAATATATCCTGGTGGGGGTCCTGGAGGGGCATCGTCATTGTTTGGTGGGTAGATGGGTGAAGTAGGTCGGTCCCATTGGGATTTCTTAGTGTAGACGTTAACGTAGAACCTAGAGTTATGTTAGAACTTCTACTGCAGATAGAGGACGTGATGCACTGTACCATTCTTTGTATTGATCGTTCCATTGTGCCTTCCAGCCTTCCGGCACCTTTGGGGGCGGAGGACCTGGAGGAGGAGCGCCGTAGTCGCTCATGGCGTTGTATCCTGCCGCAGAAGAATTGAAAGTTTCTGGTAATTGAGATGGTAAGGAAGAGAAAGGGTCGGTGGTATTTATGTGAGGATGGGGCCAGAATAAGCAAGTGCGGGCGGGTGTAAGGTTAAGTTGTTCAGTCCTGATTGCCCCTCCCACATTCACCTGCGTAATCTGTGCTCAGCCACAATTCACTTCAGCTTCCTTGTCCTTTTACCTCAGCCACTGCTACAAAGCTGTTGCTCGGAATCTGTCAAGACCGAGACCTTCTGGAATAGTCTGTTTTCGATTTGAGTTATCAAACAGGCAACGACTTTACGTTGTTGAGTTGATAAATACTTTGTACGGAATGCCAAGTGATGGTTGCCGACCCGTGACTGGCCTGTGATTACTCTGCTGATCCTACCATATCCTACAATGTGGAATATCCCTCTTGTAGGCTTCTTGCTTGCAATATACACCAGTCTGGAGAATAAAGTGGCATGATGAGATTCATAGGTATGAGGTTCCGTTTCTTGAACACTGGCTCAGAGAGGGATAGCTACTGCGAATTCACATGGCAATGTTCCACAGACCGTTAGTAGTCAAGTAACACACAAATCAAGAGAATAAATGCAACGACAACTCGAAAACTCCTGCTTCATTGTTCAACGCCCTCCATGCTCATGGTATATTCACCTGCTCCCAACGCCAGCAATGCACAAGCAACGTATATACAGCTCCAGCTATTTCCGTATCAACAGCATCCACCATAGCCAGACTTCTTTCCCTGCGTCCCCAATTTCACTCCTTTATTTCCTCCTACAGGAGGTCCCTTGACTCCTGATCTTCGGTCATTCAAATCGTACTTTCCAGCTTCGACATTCTGGTATATCCTCTCTGCCACCCTTCCAAAGGCCATCTCAACACCCTCGCCACTTTTCGCACTCGTCTCAACATATTCCAGGACGCCATTCTTCTTGGCCCACTCTTCCGCCTCGACTTGAGTTACTTCGCGCTTGTTCTCATCTGCAAGATCACTCTTATTGCCAACCAAAACCACGACAATGTCCGGTTCCGCAATCTGTCTCAAGTCGTTCAACCAGTCCATGACATGGAGAAAGGTCGGCCTCCTCGAGATATCGAACACCAATAAAGCTCCTGAAGCACCGCGAAAATAACTTCTCGTAACGCTTTTGTATGTTTCCTGGCCCGCAGTATCCCATAAACTTAACTTCATATGCTTTTGTTCGATTTCTGGTTCTTTCCGCCTTGGCTCTGGTAATCCTTCCGAGATATCTGCTACTGAAGAAGTTCTTGAGATTTCGGGCTTCTGTATTGGAGTATGAGGAGGGCCAACGGGCATAATTCGAGAGCCAAATTCAACTCCGATTGTTACTGAGTGAACAGTGAGTCAAGACATCTCTATCATTCTTGAAGGGGTAGACTAGGACGTACCATCATGCTGAGCGGAAAATCGGCCTTCGCAGAGTCGTATCGTAAGTGATGATTTTCCCGTGCCACTGTCTCCGATGCAGACCAGCTTCGCAATGTAATCCCAGGAAGCCATGGTGGCAAGAATCAATAAGTAAGGCGGAGCACCAAGGGAAGATGCGGCAAGAACATGAACTTTGTCAAGAAGAAAGCCCTTGAAAATTCCGATCTGGCTAAAGCTCTTATCGTCACTTGAGACCTTGACAGCTCAGCATCAAGTTATGTCGTATTGCATTTTCTCTGAGACCTTCCAGAGGTCGCAGCTTCATTAGGCTTAGTGGATTTTAAAGCTAGTGGGTCTTTGTAGCTTGCGGGCGGGTTTACGTCTCTTTGCGCCGCCTGATCATGAAAACAAGCTGCCACTGACTGCAACCGGAATCACCTGCAACAATCATTCAGGACTCGAGATTATTGACCGGTGAACCAACATAAATAGATTCCCAACTTACAATCACGATTGACGGTCCTCATTGTATTCATCTCTCATCTTCTTATAATTCCCGGATAATAAAACGTGTGGCGTCTTGCCTTCAAGGTTGTCGGTGGGTTATCGTCCGCCTTGTGACAATTCTGCCACTGTTTTCCGCTCTGCCTGGACTATCCTGGCACTCGGTGATGAATCACGCACGTCTCTTACAACCACCAGACAGACTGCTTATTCACGATACAACTGTCGCCGTCTCTTAATTCATCCTCTCACACTCGTATACGCCTTCATCTATTCTTACACCACGTATCCGTTTGTTGCGCAATCCGGATACAACAAAGGAACCATAATACAGTACATTTAGCGCAGGCGGTCAGAGACGAGCCTTATCAGCGCACGCGAGTCGCTCGGAGCTGCCTGTTACCTCTCCTAGCTTCATGAATCGTTGAAGATGTTCTCGGAATGTAAGTACTACTTCATATCAAGCTCCAGAGCACACTTTAACACTGTATTTTCCCAGATGCTTCACGCTTCTTAGCACAATCGCAGTCGAGGTTCTCCACGCTCATACAACCTGATAACGCCGACGCCCCTCCTGCACACAACCCCAACGAGAGATACCGTCGAGCAAATCAACCCTTCCAGACTTCGTCGAGACGATATCCTTCGCGGCACGGCAACCCATACCAGTCTGCGAATCTATCGACCATCGGAGGTTTCACAACTCGCTATACAGCAGCTCCAGACGCACCTCTGTTTCACAGTGCCTTGGATGACTTCCGAGAAGAAGATGACGAGGAGGAACGAGACAGGGAGACTGCAGACTTCTTCGCTCTCCAGAAGTCTAGAAGAACATTCGCTCCCATAAGCAGACTTGAGGAGAGCTCCGAGACGGATCCAGAAGCTAGTAAGGACTCTCTGGATCAGAGTAAAGATGAGGACGGAAGAGCTGTCGAGGACCGGGGGAGAGGTCGGGGTATCAAGAGCAGCTGGAATGGTGGTGGCCGAAGTCACAGAGAACGAGGAAGAACTCCAGGGACCATCGGAGAAGAGACGGACCCAAGTGATAAATCCGAGAGCGCGAGAGGAGTGAGCGAAAGCAGTAAAGGCAAGGACAAGATGGTTGATGTTGGGCTTGAATCGACGATCGAGGATGATGATCCGCCAGACGATCTTATGGCAGATGTCCGAGATGATGAGAGCGTGCCTGCCTTCCAGAATTTCCAACCTAAACCAAAGCATGGGGCAATCCGCTTACCTACAGATTCGAGGCATGATCGGGAACGGGAGGCTGCATTTCAAGCCGGTGCCGGGATATCTCGACCTCCAAGTTCGGTAGAGACCGTTCCAGCAACAATAGCAACTACCTTGGGAGAAGCACCAAAACACGATATCTTCTTTGGATCTCTGTTCCTGATATGTCTTGGTGCTCTGTTTGCAACTTTCTTCCTGATCTTCCTGCATACGGAGACACCCTCGAACAATATCGGAGACACAATCTACTCGACGCTGCACGCTTCGTTCCATTTGTTCGCTGTAGATACAGTGGCTTCTGTCATAGTATCGCTGGTATGGCTCGCGTTGTTACGGTCATATGTCAGGATTCTTGTACACTTAATCCTGATTGCTGTACCAATCATTCTGATATCCTTTTCCTTATATCCCTTCATTGCAAGCTACAAGGGCTCGGAAGCAGGAATGAGTCTTCAAGATAGAGCTATGCGATGGTTGTCATTCATTCCAGCAATCCTAGCTCTGGCTTGGTTGTATACAATCTACAGAGGACGGCACTCTCTCAACAGAGCCATTGGAATCTTAGAGTTCGCGTCTAGGATTCTGGCAGCAAATCCAGCGCTCCTCGGGATGGGCTTTATAACATTGGCTTCGGTTGTTGTTTGGACTTGGGTCTGGCTTGGGATGTTCACGAGAGTATTCTTGGGCGGTCATCTTTCAACAAGCGTCACCAAATTCATCATCGATGCAACGAGTTGGTGGTTGGCAGTGTTCTTTGTACTGATGTACATCTGGACACTCTCCGTGATAAGCGGCATCCAGAGGGCAACTACAGCAGCAACAGTATCACAATGGTATTTCCATCGAAATGTTGTCCCAGCTCCAAGCTCGAGGGAGATCGTGGCAGCCGCAGCTACCCATGCTACGACGACCCTTTTCGGCACGATCTCTTTGTCGACTTTGATCGCTCTCTTGATTCGCCTACCCCTCCTCGTACTTCCGAGCCGGTTGATGAGCGTTGTTAGCATCTTTTTCTACACCTTCATCCCGACACCTATCGTTGCTCTCACAAACCCGCTCACCTTGACGTATGCTGCGATCCATTCTCAGCCTCTACAGAACTCGGCTCGTGGTTTGAGCCAGATGTCCTTCCTGGCTCCAAACACCCCAACGAACACCCTGACACCACGATCATTCCAAGCCCGGAATCACGGTTCATCTCTGTTACCATACAGACTGGCAAAGCTTCTACTTCACGCAACTAGATTCATCATGGCAACAGCCCTTGGATTCGGCGGATGGGTAGCAACTGCTCGACAGCTCGATATTGCTATGCCCGGCGGAAAGGGAATTCGAGGCTCTGCATATGCCTACGTCGTCGGTCTAGTAGCCAGTTTCATCGGTTGGGGTGTCCTCGGAGCCATGGAAGGTGTATTGAGCGGCATTGTCGACGCGGCTGTCATCTGTTGGGGCAGTGAGAAAGGGATGGCTGGCGGCGGCGCTTATTGCTTGGAGGCAGGGTATCTGTTTGGAGAGGGAAGAGAGAGGGATTTGCCGTGATAGATTTGGCGTTTGGGAATGGATTGATATTTAGCATGGCATGCATGGGTGAATAGGATGGAGTAGATGGCAATTGAGCGTGGAGCGGGCTTGACTGACGAATTATACATAGTGGAATGAGATTGTTTTGGATATGAACAGACATTTTCCATGCTTGAGATGGGTATGTGAAGCTCAAGTGAGTTTGAATTTTACACTATTACGGTAGTTCTTTGTCCGGTTTGAGTAGAGGACTTTGAAGACTTAAATGTTCTCAGTTCAGAACAGATGTTTTAGTTACTGTTATGTTTAGTTTAACTAAAGAATTTTGAAGTTTTGAATGTTTGTAAATGAGAACAGAACTTTTCTTATTCGGACTTTTTGTTACAAAGTCTAAAATTTCTTCTCAATAAGGATGTCTAAGGATATCTGGGCAAGATCTATATATTTTTTTTGGAGTGTCAATGTCTAGTCTGAATCAAAGACTTTCAAATTTGCAAATTATCTTAGCTAAAGCTTTTCTTATTTATTATTATTACTATAAAGTTTAACAATTTTGCTCAGAGAATTATTGTTCAAAAGCTGTACATTGATACAGTGCAGGCGTTTAATTAGAGTTTAGAGATTCATCTTAGTATGATTCTCAGAAAGAGGTATAATGTCGTTCAAAGATATGGTTCAAATGTTGTTCAAGGAATTGAAGCAACAAACGTTAACAGCAATCTTAAGTTGACAGCAAGTTACTTAGCCTTGAAAAAGACATTTGCTTTTAACAAGTTAAGCAATTATCTCTTGTATTGGACCGGGCGCTTAATGCAAATCCTCAGACCCACGGTCACAGTTGAACTTCTCCGTATCAATATCTTGTAAAGGTGTCCAGCAAAAGAAATTTGGATGAGGGGGAAAGTTCTTTTATTCCATTCCCCCTTCGATATCGGCGTCCCCAAATTTCCAACCCTCTAGTGAATCACTCCCAGTCTCGTATAACATCTCGAAATCCATGATGATTCCAAGTGAATCCCCAACCAGTAGGCAAATGACGCTTTTTTCACAATTTTTCGTGAGTCAATAATAGTTTCGAATCCGAATTCGAAGTATAAATACCTCGCACTACTTTCGAGTTGAACTCACAAGTTTATCGATCCGCAGTATAGTCATTTACCCGGGACTTATCCCAACACCAGGAGACGAGAGGCATTTCGGTGCTGGAAAGCCGGGCCCTTGGGCTGGACGTTATGGCTTGCTCGTTGTGGGGGTATGTTCTGAGCAAAGCGAGCTGCGTGAGTTGTTTTCAAGATTATGTTGTCGTTTGTTGTTTGCTGCCGTCGCTGCTATTGCACATTGCCGTTTACGAGAATAACTAGAGGTTTTGTTTGATGAGAATAGGAATCAAGGGACCGGGACATGCTGCCGGGACAAGGTACTAGAACAAGGTGCCGGGACATCACATCGTTCTCCTCTCCTTGGTAAGTGTGATAGTTTGCAAGAAAAGTGGAGGAGGTTGGAGGAGGGAGGCGCTTTATACTTATTCAATCAGCGTATCGAATATCGTTATTTCTAGTGAATCTTTGACCCGCAGAAAATGACGCGTTTTCGTTCTTGTGAGTCAGAGCGGAATTCAAATTCAATTTCGAGTTCGAGTTCGAATTCGCATTCGAAGTATAAATAACCCGCACTACTTTCGAGTAAAATTACACATCTACTCAGATATCCATGCCGCAGCAGAGGTCGATCTAAGATTGGCGGATAAGTTTGGTGACCGGTGTTTATATTCTTGGCCGGGACTTCATAAACTAAAAACTATCACAAGCTATGTTACTATTATCAAGATCCAGATATCATAGAGCTTTTCAACTAAAAATGAAGTAGTGTTAAAGGTTCATTGTTAAGACTTTTGTTGTTGTCGTTTATTGTTTGCCGCCGTTAGTGTTGTACGCCGCCGCCGCTTGAACAAAGCAGTTTTGATTGATTGAAAGACAGGCCGGGACAGTATGATTAAGGTGTCGGGCAATTTTGTTATCTGCTTCACCTTAGTATGTGTCATAGTTTCCAAGAAGGTGGAAGTGGTCGGAGAGGGACGATTTATACAGATTTAGGATTGAGAAGAATTTTGTGAGAGCATGTGGTTGTGAAAATCGAATGTATTCACTCTTGATAATTCATTTCTTTAAAATTGCAAGACCTCAAGGTTTGGTGAATGCTCCCAAAAACCGTACGACTTATTATCTTGAAAAGTAATATTGGGATTCCACAACTTAACAAAGCACTTGTTCCTTGTCAACTCAAGAATGTCCCTGTTTTACACTCGGCTTTGCTGCCTCGAAGTGTTCTGGAGTTAGAAAATATTCACGTGACACATTTCTACTAAAGACTTGGCTCTACAGACAAACATTTGTGGCTTTCTCAATAATCAAGTTAGATAGCTACTGCTTCAGCCTGAGATACCAGTAAATAACATACTTCGGTTCGGCTATGCATGTTGGTTTCTGGTACGGTAGAAAGGGGCTGGAGATTAGCGAAGAAAGAGATTTAGGCTCCTTGGCAACGGTCAATATCCACTGACAATAGGAATCTAATGATGCCTCGCTAGAAATCTGTACAAGAACAGCCGAATAACAGACAATTGACCTTTCATGAAATCCCCAAATCTTTCGAGATTTTATCAGGTGATGAAGCCATTCCGGCTTGAGACTAACGACAGCCTCGCTTAGAACACATCTTTCAGCTCAAGCACCAACCTTCCGAAGACATCCTCCCGCAGTACAAACATCTACCCTTCAAAAACTGCTGTTTGCTTCGTTATTGCTTACACACTCATCCCGTCCTCGTCATATCACTTACTCAACCCTTCGCATCGGCTATTCTCTGCATCTTTCCAATATCTCTCTCAGCATCTCCTGCATTGTGCCTGACAAGGATTCAGCAGCACCCCGCCGCACACATGCATCAGTATCCCAGCTCTCCATGCGCATTGAAGCCTCCTCCGCGCTCTGAATTTCCTTCAAATCATGCACATTACGCCATGAGAGCTCAGCTGCCAGTTGAAAACAAGGCATGCCGAGTGGCATGACGGACCAAACACCTGGAAGCGGTAGGCGCCGTCATTGCGAGGGCTTTTTCAATGATCGCCTGGGGAATGTTTCCGGTGCAGCTCCCGTGGCTGCACGTCTCATTCGCTACCGAATTTGACGATTCGGCAGGATGGGTTGTTTTTAGGGCTTGCATGCAAATATTGACATCTTCCTCTGTATATAACTGGGATTTGAAGCCGACACTCGCACGGCATGCCGGCCTGTTCTTAGGTATTCCGGGATTCCGGGAGGTTGGGCTGGCTGCTTACCACCATGCCACCATGACAGTTCAATATTTACGCAATGCGGTCTCTCCTTCCTTCCACCTGCCCTGACATGAAGAGCTGAAGCGAGACGGGGGTGGAAGGAGATTACCCCGCCTCCATGAAGAAGGTCTAGAGAGAAGCAAAGTATATGACTACCTCACTACCCAGCATGTTTCTGATTACTCGTTTCTACACCCCTCATCCCAAAGATTGCCTACCCGGTACCTGGACAAGGAGACGCCAAAGCTCTTGATTCAACATGGCAATTCGAGGAGTAGCCTTCGTCTGCCTAGCAAGCCTAATCTCCGCTCAGCAGATTAATAGTGCACATGGAGTTATTCGTAAGTAGAGCCCTGGAGCCCAATTCTCTTAGAGGTGACCTTGACTGAATTTGAAAATATAGCGGCAACCTCGGGAACGGTTACACCAGCAGCGGCAGTAGTCGCCGCAAAGGGTAACTTTGCTTGGGAATCTGTCCAATTGACACAATCGGTCCTGACCAACCTTACGAACTTGAATTTGACCAACATTGCACTCTTCAAATATCCGACAAGCACTGCAGCCTCGACAAGTCAGTGCAAAGTCTTCCCTGGGGATGCGGATTGGCCGGGGCCTGTTACCTGGGAGATTCTTAATATCTTGAGTGGTGACGCATTGATCAAGACTGTTCCTCTCGCAGCTCCATGCTTCACCAGCTGGCCGGAATATAATGCAACAGAGTGTGCTATCATCACAAGTTCGTGGAGTGATCCACATCTTCAGTAAGTATACACTGAAACAAGTGACGCTCAAGACTGACTTCTTGAAGTGTTGCCAATCCTACATCAGCTCAATGGCCACTATATGAAGGCCTGACATGCGTCCCACCTTCACTGAGAAGCGAAGCCACCAACTGCACAATTGGAGGCTATGCAGCATACTCTATCAATGTTACGAATGTTGCCCAGATTCAATTAGCGCTGAATTTTGCTCGGAATCTCAACCTTCGTCTAGTTGTCCGGAATACTGGTCACGACTTTGCTGACAAGTCGGTTGGTGCTGGATCTCTGTCACTTTGGACTCGCAACCTCGATAGTCTTGAGTTTTACAAGGACTACACGTACGGATCGTATAGTGGGCCTGCTTTCGTTATGGGAGCTGGTGTTGAGACCGCCGATGTGTATCTCTTGGCAGAGCAGAACAATGTTACTGCGGTTGGTGGAGAATGTAGAGTAAGGATTCTGAACAGAAGTCTTGATGCTGGTTACTAATGTGTCTGCAGACGGTTGGTATCGCCGGTGGCTATATTGCTGGTGGAGGGCATTCTCCCATGTCCAGTCTCAAAGGGATGGCGGCAGATCAGGTTAGTTATTCTATACACGAGCACCCAGTTCTATATCTCACAGATTGCAGGTTCTCTTCATGAAAGTCGTTCTCCCCAGTGGCGAATTTGTGACGGCCAGCGCAACTGAGAACCCAGATCTATTCTGGGCGCTTCGTGGAGGAGGTGGCAGTAAGTAGATTCTCTACAGTGCGATAGTATTTGCTAACCATACTAGGCACCTTCGGTGTTGTAACCTCAGTGGTCGTCATGGCATACCCCAAGATCCCAGTCACTACAATGACCTTCAGTTATTCCATAAGCAGTACTATAAGTGCCGATACCTTCTGGAATGGACTCGGAGTATACATGAAATATTTTCCTACATTTCCAGACGCAGGAAGTTACGGCTACTTCAACATCGCCCCCAACGCGGCTGGAAACTTGACCTTTACATTCGATCCTTTCTGGGGCGCCAACATGACCAAGATTCAGACTCAAGCACTCGTCGCTCCTTATCTCAGCGATCTGGCAAAGTTGGGTATCGCAGTGACGCCTGTATACACCGAGTATCAAAGTCTCTACCCAGCATGGAATGCTTCTTTCCCTCCCGAAGTCGTCGGCGGCTGGACCAACCACGCAGGCAGCCGTCTCTTTCCTCGTGAGAATTTCGTCAATGCAACACTTTTGAACGAGACTCTGGCCGTAGTCCGCCACGCCATCGAAGGCGGTGCGATCTTAGTCGGGTATAACATCAAATCAGCCGTCAACCCGCACGCCAACCAAAACAATTCAGTTAACCCCGCTTGGCGCGAAACACTCACCCATTTCATCCTTCCAGGCCTGTGGGACGCCGACGCAACTTTTGCCCAGATCCAAAATGTCAGTGAAACACTGACCAATGACTGGCTAGCTAGATGGCGCGCTGTGTCTCCTGGCGCAGGTTCGTATTTCGCAGAGGGAGATATCAACGAGCCAGATTTCCAGCAGTCGTTTTATGGGTCTTATTATCCGCAGTTATTGGCGATGAAGAAGGAGTTTGATCCGTGGGATTTATTTTATGCGCCGACGGCGGTGGGTTCCGAGTATTGGTATATTACGGGGCAGATTCCATATATTCCTACGCAGAATGGGAGGTTGTGCAGGAAGACGTGAGGGGTATTTAGGTGTGTGTTCTTGTATAAATATTGGTTGTACTTGATTTGAATCTCTGTTGTGACATTCGAAGATGCCTTTTCCTCCCAATTTTGTCTTCCTGAGATGTTTTGCTGTCAATTGTTTTGCTGTTGTTAAACCTCTTCCTTGATTTTCGTCTTTCACAGCTTCTCAAAAAACGGGCATCTATTTGAAGAAGAATTCCAGACACAACTCAACAGCTCCCGGCTCGAAGCCAAAACATGATATGCGCAATTGGCGCAAGTCTTTGTTATGGAGATCTTTACTGAATCCTTCTCTGTTTATATAGGAGTCTCCTCGACCGCTACACGAACGACACTATTATTCACTCTCTTTACTCGCCGAAATTTTCTTGCTTGGCTCACATTCACTCGAAATTCACAATTAACAACCCTTCAGCGACACTTTTTCCACTCTCTCGATTCACTACCATCTCTCGAATCAAATCCAAAACCTTTCTTTCTCTAAACGTTTCGTCAAGTATAAATACCAACATCCATTACTCGATTCGAAGAGCAATCACAATCTCCACCATACACAATGTCTCAAAGGCGTGGGAACTGTCGACCGGCCATCTAACGTTTGTCTCCCGGCATGTGCGCATTGTTGCTGCAAGATCTGGGTAGTAGCTTGAAGTTGACTTTAGTGACGTGTAAATGAGCAAAAGAAAAGAAGAGTTGAGAAACGCAACAAAAATTGACAGCAAGAATCGGGCTGACAACAACAAATCTCTTCCCAGGAAGCTCAGCACACAAAAGAAAAGCACTGTCTTCCACACAGCACCACCACATATAAAGCTAATTTTACCACAATAGCACAATCCTCCGTGAGCCGTTCCAGTATATGGAAAGGAAACATGGTGACATGATCATGTCTGACAAAGAGCGTCAGTAGGTATGTAGACATCAAAATAAGTAAGCCCTTTCTAGACAACGTCCCGGATAACCTTATACCTCCTTGGAATCTAACACAGTGAATACCCCTCACCTCTCCAAACCTCTCAGCATGTAGCCGACTCACGATAACTTTCAAGCAAGCGAGTACATACCATATCTGCTGCTAAATTCTATTCACTCTAATTCCGACCTCATTCCCACTGCAAAGCAGATTTCTCATCTATAAATACCCCTCCGTTCTCGCTATTTCTTTCATCGTCGGATGCCTGCAATGCATGAGGCTTGTTCCATGTCCTGTCCTGGTGTGAGGAGGGAAGGATATATCTCGGTGCGAATTAAAGATTTCTGGGGTGTTGTGTTTGGTTTGGGGTCCGGACGACGATAGATAAGAAGTTAGCGATAAATAGTGGTTAGAAGGTCAACAATAATAGCTAGGAGGAATTTGACAACAAAATCAAAAAATTAACAACCAGAACCATAAATAGCATTGCCACACATTCAACAGCGCAGTCTACCTATTAACACTGAACATTCTTTAAACGTGATAATATCTAAGAACTTGAAGTAGACACGACCCAAGAAAAGTAACACAAAGTTCTGGAAGGATGGCGAATCTGATATCGGTCTGTTTGATTTCCAAAATGTGGAGGAATTAGTTCTTATATACCCCACCCCTTAAAATTCCAAGCTCTAAGCTTGGCAGTGAATATGTCCTCGCACTCACAACTCACTGATTCATAACCTCAATCCCGAACCCCGAACCTCGTTCACTCCAATTCCGACCTCTCCACAACCATCTCCCGTCTATAAATACCCCTCCCCTCTCGCCACTTCTTTCATCGTCGAATCGTATCTAAGTCGAATAGATCAACAGAGTTGGGTGTGCCGTGTCTTATTCTGGTTTGGTTGGAGGACTTTTGGAGGGGGTAGGTCTGGTTGCATGAAAATGGGTTTTATTTTCAAGGTCGATAATAAAAGATGTTGACAGTGAGGTTTAGGGTTGATGATGGTGGATATAAGACTAACAGCAATGAAAAGCTAACAATGATTATAAGTTAACAAACAATAATACAACGCTGACAACACAAAACAAGGATATGTGATCCTGTTCTGCGTCTTGAACCCCACCATCTGTGACCAACTACAAACGGTATTCTCCGCGTAGAAGATGCCTTTCGCCTCCTTGTTGATGTTGACTTGCTTGTTGACCCGGAGCAAGCATCCAAAGGCTCTTGCTGTTGCTGTTGGTGGAGTATAATAAACGACTAGATACACATTTCTCTAGCAATAGACAGTTATTTGTGTTAAGATGGTGCGGGGCATTCATTGCCAATTAAGAGTGATACCAGTTACTCAGGTTAGCACAAACATTACTTTGTAAACAAGGTTGGAACAAAGAATCTAACACTTCCTGGTCACAAAGTCCAGCTTACGTTCCATGATCAGAAACCATAAAGTCATGCAAATCTGGTATATTTTAAACTCCGCCTAGCTATGCCCACAATCGATTTTTCCTTCCCCTCAATACAAATCCTCATCCTCCCCCTCCTGCTGAAACCCCATATCAACCGCCTTCCCCTTCCCCTTCGCACCATGTCCATTAACTCTCTCATCAAAGAACCCCTTATCCTCATCATCACTCCCCTCATCCCACCTCCCCGCACTCCTATCCTTCCCCTTCCCCTTCCTATCCACAACCTTCTCCTTCCCTTTCCCCTTCCCATTACTCCTCTGCCGCTCCCCCTTCTCCGCCTCCTCAACCTTCTCAAACATACTCCTCACCTTCCCGTAATGCTCCAACTCCTTCACACTAACACTAGGAATCAACTCCCGCTCCGCCTCCACGAAGTCCTCTTCCGTGACCATTACAGCCACATCTTCCTCTTTCGCAAAATGATCGAAAAAGTACGCTGTTGAGATTTTATTCTTGCCTGCTGCGATATTTTCGTTGTTGATCTGAGCGATCTTGGAGTCAACGAGGGAGGCTTGGCGGGTGACGGCTTTGAGCATGGCGTCGGAGCAGAGAGCGTAGAAATCTGCTCCTGTGTAGGTGAATGGGAGGCGGGATGCGACCCGAGGTAGGGAGAGTGAGGGGTGGAGTGTGAATCTGGGTTTGTTAGTGTGGTCACAGTGGTAGGGGAAGAAGAACGTACTTTCGAGTCAATGCTTCCATAATAGTGAGCTGTTTCTCGTGTGTATCGCTGACGCCTAGGTAAAGCATCTTGTCGAATCGACCAGGTCGGAGTAGAGCTGCGTCGAGAAGATCAGGTCTGTTGGTGGCACCAATGACGAAAACTCCACCGCCGCCATCTTCGCCATCTGACATGCCGTCAAGCTCAGCTAGAAGTTGGGATACGATTCTATCCATAACACCACCACTATCTCCTTGATTTCCTCGCTTTGGTGCAACGGAATCCAATTCATCGAAGAACACAACACATGGTCGTGCATCTCTGGCTCGCTGAAACACGCGACGGACATTTGCCTCTGATTCTCCGATGTACATGTTGAGTAATTCGGGTCCTTTGACACTGAAGAAGTTCAGACTGAATTCTGTGGCGATAGCTTTGGCAAGCAAAGTCTTGCCAGTACCAGGAGGACCGTAGAACAAAATACCAGATCGCTTCTTCATACCCTTGGCGAACAGTTCTGGCCGTTCCAGTGGCAATTGTATAGTCTCCATGACAGCATCCTTGACATCCGTCAACCCACCAACATCGTCCCAGCTGACATTAGGTATCTTTGGAGCTCCAATGGCATCAGCGAAGTTCTTGCGTGCTGCTTCAACAGCAAGCTCAAAGTCTGCCTTGGTTAGACATCGACCTGCCGGTCCTCCAGCCACAAGAACATCTCGCACCGCAACAGATGTTTCGGCATCAGAGCAAGATAATGCAAGATATTCTAGACGAGTATTCCTTGCAACGAGTGCACGATCAACCACATCAACGAGATCACCAGCTACAAGTGCAGCCGTTTTGACAGCTACAGCACTAAGGTCCACGTCTGGAGCTAAAGCTACTGGTTGCTCGTCAATGATGCCTCTGAGAATGCCTTCTCGCTCCCATTCATCAGGAGCATTCATTTCGAGCTCGTGAGTAAACAGACCCCGGACACCATCTGGAATCTTATCCACTTCCGTGGTAGTCGCAACGACAACTCGAGCATTGGCCACTATCTCCTTCAGTGTAGTAACCATACGGTCAGCAGTGAGTGCCTCGATATGTCGAATAAGCAAGGAGCAGAACTCAGATCCACATGCCATTGCTCTTTCGGCGCGGGCTTCGAGAAGTCCAGCTGTCTTTACATCACTACCAGCTCCTCCTTCGCTAACCATGTCATATGCATCAATTGTAAAGGTATGCAGACCTATGTCTGCACTTGCTCGGCTCGCCATAGTAGCTTTTCCAATATTTCGTTGTGTTGACACGAGAAGAATGGCCAATGGCTGTAATTCCAGATGAATAGCTCGAGGACTAGTTGCAGCCGCGATCAACTCTCGCAATCGTCGTTGAAGTGCAGAAACATGATGTTTCCTCGGTTCTGGCATCGACGTCGAATCTACTTCGGACTTAGACATCGATTTCAGTCCAAGGTAATACTCCCAAGTGCTTTCCATAGTTGCTGGTAATCTCCTGTTTTCGCTGCCAGACTGCATCATATGTGTAGAAGATGCGTCGATTGCTGCAACTCCTCCCCAGAAATCATCGTCTTCGCTGGATTCTGCATCTTCCTTTGCGATACCCACATAACCTATTTTAAACCATCCAACACCGGTCACCTTTGCAGGCTTTGATGGCCTCGGGTCGTCTATTGTACTGTTTGACAGGAGATTTTCAATGTCGAGATCATCTCCTCCTGCTGGCTGATATAACGTGCGACCAAGTTCTTGGTCAATTGGAATTCCGATGAGATCACCCTTTCGAACAATTCGTGTACGACTCGCGAAGTACTGCTTCAAGCCAGCGAACAGGGCATTTTGCAGTGTACGTTCGGTGGAAAATGGTGTCGAGATCTTCTGCAGAGTAAGTTCTCTCGCAAATGGCGGTTTTGACGAACCAGTGATTTTTGGCTGTGGGATCTTCATAAGCTGAGGACCCCGCTTTAGTGGCGCGATCCTGCAGTACGGAGTATTCTCCATATTTGCCAACAATATCGGAGAACAGTATACTGTAGAACTTGAAGGCTTCTTAACTTGATTCTCAAAGAACGACATCCGTCTTTCTCCTTGCTTACTGCTGGGTATTCTCGTCACTGGACGATGAGAGTAATTTTCTGGAAGACCGAATACCTTGACCGGACGCCAAAGAGGATCTTCCTGTTCGACGTGACCAAAGCTACCAAGCCCCCATAAGCCTCCGCCTTGCGGTGGAGGTTCAGACGCAGCTTCAAGTCGAACCCAATCCCCAGAGAAGCAACCAATTTTAGTCAGGGAAGTAATATCAACAAATACTCGAGCTTCTTCATCATCATCGGAACTTGGCTTCGGATGAAGCATTGCTTCGGGAAGAGTTTGCATGAGCCCTTGAACTTTAAATAAACGGCCTTGTGGACCACCTGCACGGAGTGTCGCGGAAGTGAAAGTGGAAAAGACAGATCCTGGGGTATTGATTCCATCTGTGCGTCTGCCACGTCCAACCGTTCGCGGAGTACCAGGTTGAATCGTAGATATCCCGCTTGCATTATGAGCTGGTAGCATGGGAGCATGCAATGAAATCATGTCGTCCATAGAGTCATCCGATAGATCATCGTTATCCTCTGATTGCTCATCTTCCGTCTCCGTGGTATCGTCCTCTTCTATTGCAGCGTCGGTCTTGTACCGATCCTCAGCAGCAGAATAGAATTGGTCGTTAGAGGTATCTTCGTCATCTTCTTGTACTCCATTGAGAACACGATTTACTGGTAATGCCGGGGACTTCTTAACTCCCTTGTCATGATGACCAGTTTGCGTTATGATGATCTTGGTACGTCCAGACAATGTCCCTTGTCCGACAGGTTCACAGAGAGTGACCTTTGCTGGTGGAGGTGGAATATGGGTGATTGGATGTGGTGGCAGAGGGAGGGAGAACAGGTCCCCCGTATGAACAACCTTCAAAGATCCTAGAGCTTCCCTCAATGCAGCAGTCAGCCGATCTTCCGGTATTTGAGAGGTTGATTTGCCATTGGGAAGTCCATTTGTTCGAGTGTGCTCTGCATGAAATGTTCCTTCTCCATTTTCCAACCGTTTGGCTAATTCGCCCTCGATTGTCACAAAGACAGTCTCCAGCGGAAGAGGTATAATGTCCAGTATCCTGATTTCAATACCGCTCCTGCTATGACTAGATATTTTCGAGGGAGCGACTTTCTGCAGAGCTTCTGCGAAGCCCTGAAGTGCCAGAGACGACGGGGAGAATTGTACAGTCGAATGTGCGAGAGCGCTGGAAGGACGAACAGGAACTACGGACCAAGTTGAATCTTCGACGAGTGCTGAGGGGCCCCAGGGAGATATTGCGACATGATGGAACTCTGGAAGGTTTGAATGTCCGTTTCCATTCTCGTGAGCTTAAGAATGACAATGTCAGTCGCGGGTCTGGGCATTTCGGAAGCATATTCTCACCATCAGCTATTGTAGGAAACAAATCTGCGAATAGATCCTCGGACAATATGCCAACATCTCCTTTCACATGATCGTCCAATACAAGTCTGGCAGATATGGCAGATTTATCTAATCTTCTCCGCTTTCTTTTGCGACTGGGGAGGATTGGTATTCGGTCTGCCATGGTATGTTTTCTAACAATTCGCACTCGAAGGTCGCGTTGTTGCGCAGAGCGCGTCAAAGAGTTGAAGCTACCGGTTCATGCTCTGAAGCTTTCGAGGATGGAAGCTCGTAGGAAGCTGTTGATCTGGTATGGAAGTGAATACAATGAGGGATTCGTTGTATGTACATGTGATGAAAGTAAGGGAGTACAAGATCAAACGCCGTCTATGCAATGCGTCTTCCCGAGAAGAAAATGCGATGCTCGGCTGAGTTCAGAATCGACGCCGAGGTTGAAGCCCTGTGATGGAATGGGTTTAGTGGGGTTAAAGATCATGTGATTGAGAAGTACAAATACTGGCTCTTTCTTTTACCTTTTTGGAGTGAAATCTGAAACTAATTGAGTATCAATGGAAGTCGTGAATATTTACTTTTACGGTGGAAAGTTTTCCTTAATTCTTCGTCTTCGGAATCTTCGTACCGAACCTCAATTTCCAATTGCTACTTCTCTTTCAGCATACCTTTGCAAATTACGAAGCATTGTATTATAATTGATTTGTTACAAATCATTTCTCATTTCTTTGCTTGTCATGTCCAAGGTTTCTTGAAGCGCCATAGAATTCGTATGGGCCACTTTCATTCGGTGGCACAGGTTTCTAGGCAGGGAATCCTGTACCACATGACAGTACGACGGAGTAGTATAGGTACTCTACTTACTCTCGAGTCTTAACTAATAACTCTCATCTTTACAAACTAGCAAGTAGTTCGCTTTGTTTCTATCAATTTACAGGCCTCCATATCTTCTTTGCGACTCCTTGGTACAATATAGAGCAGAGATAGTCCACCATTTCCAACCTGATAGTTGCTGGAAAGTTACATACAGACTGTGCCTTGTATCCTTCTGCTCAACTGGCTGGGAAGAATAGGAAGCGGCGTTTGCTGCTCATCTTGAATTTGCAATGTTCAAAATTTGCATGTTTGTGACTGTTGTTTTTCAAAAGTATCCGGTCAATATTTGGAGTGCCAACGACATGCGAGCGACGTGCAACAAAACCGGGCAACTTCGCTGGAACCAACATCTGGTAACAAATAACGACAGAGGATTTCGATTCTTTATATTCTTGGACATCTCAGCCCAATATTGAGAGTCGGAACTATTCCTGTCTTGATCCGCCCCGCTCGACCCCGCTCCGCCATATGCCTTTTAGAATTTCCGTTTCCTACCTTAGATTCTTCAAGACGTAATTGTTTCAACTCAAGAGAAGTTATTTTGGCTATCTGACTCAGAATCACAATTCTAAGTCCGATGAACGATAAACGATTGGCGACTCTCACCAAACCGTCTTACAATACAATCCTGATTGTTTCATGCGGTGAGTCCTGTCAGACTATCTACTGTCTACCAAACACTCTTCACTTCTGGTACATTGCAGCTGAATTTCACTTATGGTTTCCAAGCTTTTCAAATCATGCTTTATATACCGCATGATATACTGTCAGATATGGAAGAATCGATCCTAGCTTGTCCCCTGTCGGTATCTGACGTCACTTTTACAGTAACACGAACATGCTGTTTTTCTGGCAAAACTCCAGCGAGTCGTCTTCTCCGGTGGTAAAGATGCTATGATAAGAGATTTGTTTGTTTCCAAAGATCTATGAATGTGTACCTCCAAGATGGCGATATCTACGACGTCAAGTACGTTGATCTCGATTGGGATTTTCACCTGCCATTTCTTTTTCGACGCACCTTGAAAGGTCGATAAACTTTGATAAACCACTCACAGACGGCTTGGATGTCTTGTCAGAAGCCCGTTTCAACGCCACCCACGGCCCGGGAAATTTGCCCCAATGGCTGACACGCAATGGTCCAGGACGTCTAAACCCCAAATGCAACCAGTTGCAAGGCTATCCAAATCCAAACATCATGGAATCCATCCTTGCAGTGCGTGCCCTGCCACTTCCAAAATGCGAATTGCCTGTCCACCGCCAGAACCAAGATTTCGTGCTCGTTTCCAATTCCTGAACTCATCAATGCTTCATGTTCCCGCGACCATCTCTTCTCTTCAGCGTGTACATAATTTCTTTTCTTCACGACACTCAATTGACCGTTCTGCCATGTTAAACTTCTCCGCTTCGGTGCATTCTTGGCGATAACGGCACGAGACGAGAAACGAAACCCACGGACACGAACCATGGGCGATAGATCTGAGAGCAATGCCTCTGCGGCCTCCAAATCCTCGGTGACTTCGACGACATCGACGACATCGACCGTCATACCGACTGCTGCGATCAAATATACCCATCAAGCAGAGAAATTGTCCTTTGTGAAGCCAGAGAAAGATGAAGATGGTTCGGGGACAGCGATTCGCGCCGACTACATCACCCCGCAAGATCCAGTCATTGTCACAGGAGATGGAAGCAGATTGCCTGGTGTACCGCTGTCAGAAGCCGAGAAGCTCAATCGACTGAAAGAAGACATCGAAGGCAATCCCTCAGATGTGATTGAGGAGGCCTCTGGGCTCGAGCGGCCAGAACCCGAGCACAGCACACCATCTCCCCAAAATGGGACAACAATACAGAAATCCGGCGAAGGGTCTCTTCGCAGAGCAATGCCGCCTTCACGAACGAATCCTCTATTTCCTCCTTTACCGTTGTACGGACCTTCGTCCTTGACGCGGGATCTGCAATGCCTTACATTTCGCACAACTTCGTGGTTCTGTTCTTTGACTTTCTTAGGGATCGTGGTGTTAGGAGCGATTTTTACAAGTATACCGACAATGTTTAATCACATCTGGCTACGAGTCACATTTCGGAACCCAGATGCCAGACGGCCGTTTTACGAGGAAGAGAAGCGGTTGAAGAGACTTCGGAAAGAGGAAGCCAGAGCTTGGAAAAAGGAGCGTTCGAGGAGAAACTCGAGAGTAAAGATGGATGACACAGAAGACGAAGCAGCACACGCAGAATTTATACCTACAGAAGGTGGTCCAGATCCCCTCGTCTGCGACGTAGGCTACTACGCCCGGCGAGTCGGTCTCGACATGGAAGAATTCAAAGTCCAAACCGAAGACGGCTTCGTCATAACCCTCTGGCACATCTACAACCCGCTCGAATTCACACCCATGACGCCCCAACAACGCTCTGCCCGCGGTCCCGACATCTTCACCGACGCAGGCCCCTCTCGACCCTCCGAACGCTCCAACAAGAAACCCAAATTCCCCATCCTGATGCTGCACGGCCTGCTGCAGTCCGCAGGCGCATACTGCACCAACGACGACGCCTCCCTCGCCTTCTACCTCTGCAAATCCGGCTACGACGTCTGGCTCGGCAACAACCGCTGCGGCTTCACCCCCGAACACACCTTACTCTCCTACTCGGACCCGCGCATGTGGGCCTGGAACATCCGGCAAATGGGCGTAATGGACCTGCCCGCGCTCACCTCACGGGTACTCTCAGAAACCGGGTTCGAGAAACTCGGTCTGATAGCCCATTCCCAAGGAACCACGCAAACGCTGGTAGCACTGGCAAAAGAACAGCGTCCTGATCTCGGCAGCAAGATTACCGTCTTCTGTGCCCTGGCCCCGGCCGCCTACGCGGGCCCGCTGATCGGGAAAGCGTATTTCAAGTTCATGCGTATCATCTCTCCAGCTCTCTTCCGCATCATTTTCGGGATTCACGCGTTTATCCCCTTCATGATGCTCATGCTTAAATACCTGCCGGCCAAACCGTACGGCGGGATGGGATACATGGTGTTTCATTTCCTGTTTAATTGGAGCGACGAGCGCTGGGATCGCGGGGTCAGGGATCGCTGTTTTCAGTTCGCGCCCGTGTATGTGAGTGCGGAGAGCATGCGGTGGTGGTTGGGACGTGAGTGTTTCGCTAGGCAGAAGTGTATCCTTGCTACGAGGGAGGAGGGCATGAATGAGGAGAAGGAGGATGCGGAGATGGAGGCGTATTATGCGAAGCAGAATAAGAATAGAGATAAAAATAGTGGGAGAGAGAGGAGGATGAGTGAGGTGAAGAAGAAAACTACGCATGCGAGGGTTCCGAAAGGTTCGACGAGTTGGTATGATGAGCAGGTGCCACCGTTCGCGCTGTGGGTTTGTGGTAGCGATGATCTGGTCGATGGGCAGAAATTATTAAGAAGGTTTGAGAGGGGGCGGGAGCCGCATGTGAGGGTGGTGCATAGTAAGGTTATTGAGGAGTATGAGCATCTGGATGTGATATGGGCAATGGATAGTATTGAGAAGGTGGGAAGGGAGGTGAAGGAGGTGTTGTGGAAGACGTGTGATGTTAGAGATAGGGTGAGGGTTCCGAGGGGCTGTGAGGATGTTGAGGCGTGGGTAGATCCGAAGGGGAGGGAGGGGGAGAAGGGTGCGATGGAGTATGAGGAGGGGGTTATGAGGAAGGAGGATGATGGTGGGGATCAGAGTTCTAGTTCTGATAATTAGAGGAGGGAGGCGGCGTTTGGGTAGGAGTTTGGATATAGTATACAGATAAAAGTACATAGAGGGTAAGATAGAACCCCTTGTTAATATGAGAAACGAATATACAAAGTTACTGCAGTTATACATTCTTTGCAAATAGCTTTACCCGTCCCCAGTGGGCCTTTGGTGCTATTTATTGCTTCCTCGACCATTTCGACTGTCAACCCATCCCGCAACGTTCGTGAGAGTTTTCGATGCCTGTTTATTTTCTGCTCCTTTCTCCGCAGTCTACTCTCTCTTTGGGATCTCGCACCGTAGGGAACCATAGGAAGCAGGCCCATCAGCCACAGCGTCCAAAGCCTGGCAATCGCTAGACTCGGCACCGAAGCGCTGCTGAATATTAGCAACACCGCACACCAAAACGAGAAGTTATCCTCTCGGCAAACAGCTTCACACGCTTTTCAATGCCATGATTAGAGAGCAAGAACCCCAGGAAAGGCCCCGTATCTGGAGTAGAACATGTGCAATAGAAACAGCAACAGAAGGTGAAGATCTTGATTCCGTATTTGCTTGGATTGATAATATTATGCAAGCAGAGATTCTGGATAATGGCATTCTGTGTCTTTCGGTGCTGAAGGTCCATAATGGTATTTATAGATAGGTAAGATAAGAAAGCGTATTGCCTGTCTGCCATCGATATTCATTCATCGTGCATTTCCCATCCCTCTTTTCCCTCGGCCTCGTCGGTGTCTAAGCCTCTGCGGCTTCATGTCCCTATGCCGGTGCTTTTAAGAGCAAGAGAGCTGCAATGCGAGATGTGCCGCCGCGATCTGATCCTGCGGCGGGGAAGAAGGCCGTTTTCTTTTTTTTCATCAAGGTTGCATTTCGCTTGGTGTTTCGAGTGTATGTAGCGAATGCTGATGGGATGGATATGCGGTCGTTGCTTTGTGATAGATGGTGTATGGGACGATGGAAATTTGCTTTGATGATAATATCCAGCTATACGCCCAGATTGTGGCTATGAGTGCTGAAGAAGGTTATGCGAGGATGCTATGCTGTTGTTTGTGCCGAGTGAGAGTTGGTCTTAGATGGAGCGAGATGGTGATTGAGGCGAGGAGAGGAGGTCATTTCGTGTATATATTTCTCTTTGGGTTGAAATATAAACATACCGGTCCATTGCTAACATCTCATATAGGTCGTGCATAACGGTTCTTGCAAACCATATTCCATGTCCGGCAGATCCAGCCAACGTCGCCGCGAAGGCTGATAGTTGCATGTTTTACAGCACGTCAACTTACGAAATCTTTGATTTCAGTTTGATAGGACTAATACCACTCGAGGGATATACCTTGTGTCGATTTTGTAAGCTTCGACATGGGCGATGGTGGATCCGGATCGGACTTGTACCAACCTTTGACTCGTGCTCAGATCAATCGTAACTTACTTTCATCTTGCAGTGCCCCACGATCACGGCAACTAAAATCGACAGCATGGCGAAATTTGATCAAAGGATCCTGCTACGACATTTGCAATTCATCTGTCTCACATTCAACTTCTAATGTAAGATCTTACGACATCAATTGATCCAACATCTATATTTCATACGCACATCCTCGCCTCGACATGGACTCTTGTCCACATGTGTTTTGAGTTTGGAGAAGTACCTGGTCCCATATCAGCAGTATCAGGTCGCAAGTCCACCTTCACCTGCACGTACCTGCGCGTATTAGATTACAATCACCTTTCCTCCCCACAAGGCTGCTTCACCATCAAAGGTCGGAGGCCAGCTGCTTCTAGACAGCATGTCCGTTTTTGCAGATACTACTGTATACGGCATGTGAAAGTATGGTTCCGGTTGGAGAATTCTGTCTCTATCCAGGCCTGCGGAGGAGTATAGAAGTTCGATATAGGAACTGGATGCTAAGTCGACGAACTGCTCGAAAGCATCTTGCCGAATATTCTTCCCGCCAAGAAGACACGACCCATCAAAAATCCAGGCCGGTTCTTGACATTAAACGACTTCTGTGGCGGCATTCAGCTACCGGCAGGTAAGGCATTAACGACTTGGATTGCTGACGAATTAGCCCCTTCCAACATGGACAATCTTGAAAACTTGATCGTTCAGCTTTCTTGGATAATTCTCCGATATCAGATACTTGACCGTACGAAACATACCCCTATTCAAACAAATCAGCCATATCCAAGCCTTCCCAAGCCTTCCCATTTCTCACCACACGTTTCTTTGACATTTTCAGCCACGTTCCCGACTAGTTCATCCTCTTCGGTATGGAATCGAGATAGCATCATTCCAGAACAAGCCTCTGAGACATCTACGAGTGCTATCCAATCGCATTCACCGTCCACAAACCTCGTTTTCGGAATGATTCTTACGCTTCTTGTCGTAACACAATCTATCAAATTTCGTCCCGTGTCTCAATTCTCCAAGCCATGAGCCATGTGTCGACGGCGGCACGGCTGCTTTCCCCCACAAACCGGTCGGCTGTAGACTGGCCGAAAGATACGCCATCGAATCCCACCCGCTGATCAATCGATTAGGGCAAGGCTAATGTCTGCCCCTTTGATGGGCGGTGCGGCTGGCTCGGGCTCCCAATTTTTCGATACCACCAGTTCCCTCGTTTTCCCTTCAACCTATCGAAATGGCGTCGTGCACGGGCCGTTCCATCGGGGTTTGCAGGATTGGGCATGAATGCTACAGTATTGATAGCGGGACAGGAGAGTTTGGCCAAACTCTAAGTTCGGATGTGTGAGGGATGATCACTGCCAATCATGAATCATTACGCTTGCTACCACTGGTCGAATCACGGTCCATAGATGCCAAGCTGTTCTCAGGTCCTCGATTTTTAGAGGCCAGCCAATCGTCCTGATAGATTGGAAGGAGAGTCTTCCGGAATCTCGAGGGGACTACGTGAGTAATGGCAGTGCAGTTTCAACAGGAGAGGTAGATTGTTCCCGTGTTGGTCGTCACTTGAAAAGTTTCACGACGCCTTGGGCACAATCTCTTTCATATAAGGAGTTGCCGTGTGTGCTCCAAGGAACAAAAAATCGTAGCCAGTAAGCAGAAGAGTTACACGACATTAGTTCATTGGCCAGTATTTCACACGTACGCTCACCCTTTTCTTCAAAGTTAAATAAGGTCAAGCTTTGACAAACGCTTCTGATACAGTTCATGGTGAGATCTCACCTATTTTCGTGATGTCGATGATCAAACACTTGATCTCGGTTTCCGAGATCCGATCAAACAGAAATCGAAACTACCAGCCCTGTTCAGACTATATCATGCTAGGTACCATGACCATATTTCAGAGCGGGAGGGTTACTGTACTTAAGCAATGTCTCCCCACAAGCGAGTCTGTCGAGTCTGTCAACCCCAGTCCTCGCTTGCGCGTCAGCTTTCTCCTCCAAACTCTATTTGAAATAGACTTTCGGATAGCGCAAGCTCTCCTAAATCTATTAGCCAATGTCTGTGCCCCCTTTCCGTTGTCAAAGATCCGTTCGCAAGCCACGCTAGAATCTATCCTCTCAGTGGCTGCAACTAACGCTAAAGTAGGCTTCTCTCCGTTACTTGGGCCCTCGGTCTACGGGGAAGAACCTGACAACTTGGCAGCTACATTTTCGACTGGCGCGTCTTGAACCACATGGACTTTGTTGATCGGAACTTCATCCAGTGAAGTGCCATCCACATGCCTGCCTAGTGGACAGCATCTAGATGGCTCGCATTCCGATCTCCTTTTCTTTCGCTTGGGGAAATCCCATCGATTATCCGCCATGTTTATGAAGACTAGGGGGAACTCCAACTTGAGATTCCCAATTAAGATGGACCTGCATTTCCCCCAGATCCCCGCAATCATTGGCTGTAGAATGCTGTTGTCTCCTTGCATGCTCGAAGTCAAATAAGACGTCAACGCCAGTTCTCCAGATTTTGCGAGATAAACAGACTTGCTGGTTTCAGTCTTAAAAACTAAAGTGTGTTGATTGGGTTTGGGCGCCACAAACAAGTATAATCCGACTCCCCGTTGAAGAAGGGCAAAGACGGTCTTTCTCCAGCAATGTCTTCCGGCCCGGCGGTGGCCATAACCACGATCTGCTTCACGGTTCTGGCATTGATTTGTGTGTTTGCCAGACTCGTTGCAAGAATCGGATTGTTGAAAAATGGAGGAAGGGATGAGATTGCTATTGTTGCTTCAGCGGTAAGTTAATAGCAGGATATCACATGCTTGGCGAGCTGACTGACGAATGTTTAGCTTTCATCGGTTGGGCTGATGGTATCAACTCTTTACCGTAGGTTATTGAAATTATATAGATATACCCTGGCTAACTGTTATATAGAAGTGAAATATGGTCTCGGAAAACACCAAAACACTCTCTCAGCAGCTGACTTTGAGGAAATCTTGAAGGTATTCTAGTGCCCCAACCTTTCTGCATATGCTAACATCATACTTCAGTGTCTCTGGGTTTCCATTTTGTTCTACAACATCTCACTCATATGCACCAAGGCCTCCATTATCCTCCAATACTTGCGCGTGTTTGTTGGACCAAGGATCCGTATCGCTTGCTGGACTGCATTGGCCATTGTCGTTGCATATTTCATTCAAGCGATCATAACCTCAATCTGGACGTGCGTTCCTATTTATGCTTTCTGGGATCTGAGCATCACGGGTCATTGCATCGATAGGAAATTCCTCTGGTTCTTCAATGCTGCGTTCAACATCTTCACGGATCTCTTGATTATCACGCTTCCCATGCCTGTTTTGAAAAGTTTGAGACTTCCCATCAGGCAAAAGATAGGTTTGATGATGATTTTTGCTCTGGGTGCATTGTAAGTTTCCTATTTACGGTTCGATTGATGTTGGGACAATACCAACTCCAACAGCGTATGTCTCATCAGCGTGTTAAGGCTACACTCTTTATACGTAGTATCAATCTCTCATGACATAACTCGTAAGTTTCCGTCCTTGCTATCAAGATCCATATAACTGACAGTACATAGGAGACAACGCAGACGCCTCGCTTTGGTCCAACATCGAAGCAAATGTCGGAATAATCTGCGCCTCCCTACCCACCATCAAACCGCTCGTCTCCCGCCTTTTCCCACACCTCCTCTCCACAAACCGCAGCAACCAAGGAGCTTACCAAACGCAAAGCCACGCCTCTCGAGATCTCTTCTCCACCATCGCCAGCCGTCCACACCGCGATCTCGAAGATGGACACAGGACCATCACGAAAGTCGAGGCGGGAGAAGAACTGGATTCCGTGGGGAGGGATATCAAGCATGATTTGAACGGGAAGGATATCTTCGTTCTGACGTCCATGACGCAGGATGTGGTGTCTAGGAAGCCGAGTCCAAGTGTGCCGGAGGGAGAGGGGAGGAGCGAGACGGGGAGCGAGAAGGATTTGATTTTTCAGCGTAATTGATCAAGCTAGGGTAGGGTAGGGATAGGAAAGGACGGGAAGGGGCGCCAGGCTTGGGCAGGTAGGGGATCACAGGACTCTATCTGATGTCTAATAACTATAAAACTATTCAAAAGTTGAACATGAGTCTCTTCCCGGACCTTTGTTTTCGCATTTTTTCACCGTAAGCTTCTTCCTGTGAACATTCTCAAGTTTATATCGCGTTTCTTGCCTTCTCTTTCTTTTAATCCGTTTCGTGATCAGTGGGCAAATTCCAAAGTGGAACTTATCACAATATATTACATCTTAATTAATCGAATATAGACAACTTTGGAAATATTCTGTTATCCAATCTTCTCAATTTTTAACTTGAGTTCGTATTAATTCTTTCTCTTTCTCACAGACCGTGTTAACCAAGTTCTCGTCCTTCATACATAACCCCGTTATATTGTTTCAGGTTAATTGTTTGTGTGCCGGAAGGTTTTCGAATGAGTTATTTGAGGGAGTTCGACGCTAATTAGTGTGTTCTATAATATTAAGACAAGGTAATAAGTCTTTCTCGTTGAGAGGAATAGTTAGATCGTCGGGGAAATCAATCATTAATCACAGAAGTATCTTGACGCGGTAAAGTTTTTTTCCCGTTCTCGAGGATTAGGGCCAGAATCAGGCTCGTGATGGAGTGTACGGATACCATTCGAAGGGAGGATTTGGGTTTGAACACGAGGAACAAGACCGGTCACGTCGTGGATGATGTTTTGAGGTATGCGAACGCCGAGAGTTTGCGCATAAGCTTTGGTATAGGATATATCTTATCTTGGAGTTTGAGAGAGAAGTTTGAAGAGGGAGCTTTTTGCTGGTTGTGATAATTAGAATTCTGGATTTTTCACTCAAAAAAAAGAGAGAATAATAGAGCTTTTCCTTCTATGCATTCCAAAGAATTGCAAGGGTTTATATTCGTGGCTTGGGAAGCGCACTTTTCAAGAATGTGGACGACTTTTAATAAAACATTAATAAAACTAAGTGTTTTGAAGCTTGGAAATATGGCAATGTTAAACCCTTTTGAGACGTTTGGAGAAAGTTTTAGAGGTGATTTTTTCCCTGATTCTCAAACTAAATTCCTCTATTTCTGGACTGGGATTTCCAAGAACAAATATGTACTGTCAGTTGAATTTCCCTTGTGTCTGCTTTTATACGCTGTTTTAGACTGATAGCATTGGACGAATAAAATGCCAACAAAGTGTTGTCACTGTAATTTGAAGACAGAAGTGACCGAAGTAAGGCTCATCATCTACATCTATGGTCTAAGAAAACAATACTCTAGGAGATCTCATCCACAAATACTCGCTCTTCATCCTCTCACTTCATCTATTGCCCCTTAGCAGCTCCGACAATAACCTCGACAACCTCCTCCGGAGCACTCAACATCGGCACATGCCCGGCCTTTGACCTCACAACCCTCACCTCACCCCCCAACCCCCTCACCTTCTCAACCATCGCCTCCTGATTCTCCGGCGATATGATCTTGTCCTTCTCCGTCAAAAAGTACGTCGTCGGAATATACAAATATCCCGGATACGAAAACTTTCCCGACAAACTAACAGTGGAATGAACCGGCATCTGATTCATATAATACCGCGCCTGCTCCTCCGGCAGATCGTTGAAGATGTTCTTCCAATCCTCCTCGTAGTTCATCGTCATGTAGTCCCCGGCATTCTTGATCGAGTCCGGGAGATCGTCTCCCATGTTCTCGCGCAGACTCTCGCCTACGCCTGGTAGGAAACTTGCGAGGTAGACTAAAGCGATTACACCTCCTTTCAGACCTTGGCTTTGTCTCTCTTTCTTGCTTAGGCTTTGCGTGGCTTCTGTTCCTGGGAAGCCGCCGTAGGAGTTCATTGCTAGAACGACGTCTTTTCCTTCATCGACTAGCTTTTGGATGGTGGATTTGATGTAGGCGACGTCGTCGGCGAATGTGGCGGGGCCTTGGGGACGCGAGCCGGCTGATTGGAGGGCGGTGGGGAGAGGGAGGTAGCCGCGGGAGGAGAGGAGAGGGACGATTTTGTGGAAGAATGAGGGTGGGGAGAAGGATCCTGGGATGAGGATTATGGCTGTGTTTGAGGGTTCGGATGACATGGTGGAGTTGGAAGTTAGAAGTTGGAAATATATAAGGTAGGATATCTGTTTTGAAGAGGTGATTGAAAGGAAGAGAGATGAGTGTGTAGTGAGAATATAGAGGAAGATAGGAACGAGAGGACGATTTATATATTGTACCTTCCTGTACTCATTTGTACGTCTAAGCCAAGCACCTAAGCTACTTCGTGCTACCTTCACACTATGGAGACTTCATATCACGTGTATGGCTGGTGGCTGACAAAAGGGGGGTAGATTTGCGCTCGCTAAGCTCGGCCGCTGGTGCTCCGCACTTCTTTCTGACATTTTTCTGCCAATGAGAGTGTTCCTTCTGACATTCTTTAATTTTGGCTCCCTTGCAGCTTAGAAATATGGCAACTTGTGGTTTGCAAAATGAAATATGTGTTCACGGAACTCCGTGCCCTTGAGTCTTCATGGATTGCCTTGCTGTCATTGGCGACTGAATACGAATTCAAATGCTGGAACAAGAAAGAGACGCAGGCAAGAATGCCGTGTAACTATTGGAGAGAATCTTCTCAGGTTGAATGTGGAGTACGAGCCTCATCCCTTGATTTTCTTGCAGACGGCTCCCACTTGAACCACTTCTTCCGACCTAGTGGCTGAACTTACAACTATAAAGTCAGAATACTAAGATAGTTCAAAAGGCCGGCACAGATTCCCGAATGTACAGCTCGAAAACGACATCGAATTGGAATATGATCTTCTCAGAAGTCAAACTTTACTTTGAGCTTGTCTCCCTTCACAATCTCCGCCTCCTTTGCCATCAATTCCGGCATGTCCCAAGTAACGTTGATATATCGTCCGGAAAGCCAATCCCTCTTCTCCCTGGTCAAGAAAGTAAGAGTATCTCCTGGCAAATCAGCAGTTTCCGTGAAAACTATCCTCAAGTCAGCCATCGCTCTTCTAAAATCCACGAAAAATTTACTTGGTCTCAACTCAGGACGTATCCCTTCTTCGCCGCCGACAATGTCTGTAATGACGTTCCCAGGATGAATGCAAAAGGCCACCACGCCCTGATCTTCGTACTCCTTCGCAACGAATTGCATGAACCTCAACACCGCCAGTTTCGTAGGCTGATACGCGCTCAATGTTGGCATTATACAATGCGCGCCCACACTCCCTGTCGTGATGATAGTTTTATCTCCTCCCTTCAACAGCAAAGGCAAAAAGGCTCTGGTAACAAGATACGGTCCATTGACATTAACATTCCACGTCTCCCACCACGCCTTCGGATCACTATCCGCTACCAAAGCCGGCGCAGGGAAGATGCCAGCATTATTGACCACGATATCCAGCTTCCCGAATTCTTTCTCCACAAGCTTAGCAGCTTCTTCGGTGCTAGATTGAGACGTGATGTCGATCTTGACACAGAGGACTTTTGGTTCGGGTCGTTTGGCCTTTGCTGCAGCTGCCAGGATTTCTTTCTTGGCGGATTCCAGGTTCGAGCGGGCGCCGAGGGCAATTTGGGAAGCTCCTGCTTGAGCGAAGGAGATGGAGATTCCGAGACCGATGCCTCGAGATGCGCCGGCGATGAAGACGGATTTTCCAGCGTGGGTTGCGCTGGAGGTGAGGTTTGAGATGGCGGGGTAGCTGTGGTCGTGGACGATGGTCGTGACATCGTAGTCGCCTGGATTCTATCAGAAATGTTTCATATCAGATGGAAGTATGAACCCAAACCTGGTCCTTCAATGGGGTTTGGAGTTCCTCTTGGAGGAGGCATGATGACGATGGAGGGGTAAGCACGTGGTAAGGACCAGAAGGAGGTGTATTTGGGGCAAAAGTATTGACAATTTGTTCAAAGTGAAAAGAAAAGTTCTCTAAAGATGGTAATCAAGATCACCAGCATATATACTTCCTCGAAATTTACCATTAATTCCTCATGATCGAGGCAGAAAGTCCAATCATGTCGGATTTAAGGATGCTTAAAGTCCCACCTGCATCATCGGATATAAGCTACCATAAGGAAACTCCAAAACGTTTACTTTTTCGGCGATAATTTCGGTATGATTACATATCTTTCCAACAGTTCGCAGATCTTGTTTTAAAATGAGGGCAAATATGGACGGATACTGTCATGTCATCGGTGTTTGCTTGCGAGGTTCGAGCCGGCGAGCTTTAAAGTTGGTAGAAAAGGTAAGTTAGTGAGCTAGGACGTTGGTGGCCGCAACGGGAAACAGCTCGGGGTCTTGCTAAGGATGCTTTTCCATTTCTATCAATTTTTTACAATTATCAATGCCCATCTGTGTAATAAGCACCATCGATTTCGTAAACATCATCTTGTAAACGTTCACAATACCATCCTCATCTTCAACTTATCCGTGCCCTCAATTTCTTCCCTCTTCTTCTCCAATTCATCCACGTCCCAACTGACACTCAGATATCTTCCCCTCAGCCATGCTCGATCCTCACTTGTCAACCAAACACAGAACCCACCAGCAAGCTCTGGAGTATCAACCAATGCTAAGCGTTGTCAGCTGAACTATAATCAACTCCAAGAAGTGGAGAACTTACAACTCTTCACAGCCTCCGAACTATTCGCTGTGAGGTCTGTCTTCACTCCACCTGGATGAATCGCAACACATCGGACCCCTGTGACAGCTCCATTTTGCCCGAACTCTACATCCACAAACTCACTCAATCTCAGCAATGCCAATTTGCTGACCTGGTAGGCACTAGCTCCAGGCATTGTCGCATGAGCACCAATACTTGAGACGTTGATGATATCTGTACCTTTTCCAGTCTTTTCTCCAGTCTCTTTTAGAAGAGGGAGGAAAGCATGGAGGAACAGAAACGGAGATTTGACGTTGATCTCGAATGTTCGCCAGTAGTCCGAAGCTGGAGATTCGGGGATTGGGACCCTGCTCCACGAATTAGCACTGTAGAAAGGAGGTGCATGATTGAGCACCTCAGAGATAATATGGGAGACTGTAAACTCATGGTAATTCTGATATTTTCGTATCAGCTCCTCATGACAGCTCGTCATGACAGCTCCTGGTTCCAGGGTCTTGAAGGGCTTGCAATTGAGTATGGGACTGAACTCACCAAGGAGTACTAGCTCCAGCATTATTGACCAGAACATCCAACCTCCCTTCCTCCTTAATAACCTCATCCTTCACCCTCTGAACACCATCTTCAGAAGTAGCATCCACAGCAAAAGTTCTAACTCTGATCTCCGTATTCAAAGCCTTGATTTCCGCCACGACACGGTCTAGATCAGATGCGGTCCGGGAAACGAGGACAAGACAAGCCACATTTGCTTTTGCGTACGAAAGTGCGATGGAACGACCAATACCTTTGCTAGCTCCGGTGATCAGGACCACTTTCTCGGGCTGTGCGAGGGAATGTGAGGTGGGGTCGATGGAGGGGTAAATGTTGTGGTGGATGGGCGTGATGTAGGTTACGCCGAGGTATGCTGGGATTGCCATTCTAAATAGCTAGGTTTGAATGCTGATGATTTGAGAGTTAAGTATTTGGAGAACCTGCTTGACAGGCAAGATTGTCTCTTGCCATAGTGATATATATGGTCGTCGAGCTGGTGGTCTCCGCCGCGGACATATTTGCTATGGGCGTGAGATGCGATGAAATCTTTTAGAAATATGTGAATTTGAAATGTAAACCTGATATGAGGCTCATGTAAACGAGAGAAATCCGGGGATAAACTCGATTGCGGTGTTGTGAAATGCTTTAGGATGGAGTAGCTGGTTAAATGGTGCAGTAAAGCCGACGTACCCTTGTTTTGTCCGCGGACTTTTCTTGAAAGCTTACGTAAAGACTTCGAAGACACTACTCAATGGCGAATCTTAATCAAATACTTTGGCCATTTCTATCAGGATCAGTGAAAGTCCTTTGCAATATTGCCTTATTATCATGTGAAGACATTGGGACGTCTAAGTGAACTTTCTCCACACGAATGCCTCCCAACTTCCAAACGATAAAATCCCTCGTGAGCCACCAGCCACCTCCTCGCATCATTCTCTGGTTATTTTGAACATCAGAAGCGTATACGGGGCCATCTCGAAAGCAGTATAGTAAAATAGCCAATCAGATTTCATTTTTCATACTGTTTGTTTCCCTAAATGCGTCCCCAAATCCCCTATCTTTCAAGCATCAATCCCATTCTCCCTATACATCCCGTCCAACAACGCATGCCTCTCCACCGCATCTTCAAAACTACAATTGTTCTTCCCCTCGCCCAGCGCCTTATAAACCCTCGCCACATTCCTAGCCGGCAACCCATACTTCCCTCCCTCATCAAACTCATCTTGCTCTAGCGGTATATCCTCAACAGTATCCTTCTCGAAATCATGGATTTGGATCTTCATATCCGGGTACCCAATGTTGAGGAAAGGGCCAGAGGAAGTTATCCTGATTTCTCCTGTTTCGCCGTAGATCCTCCAGTCCAGACCAGGAGTGCCTTTGAAGGGTGTACCGCCTCGAAGAGTCATTGAAAGGGGGATTCCAGACGAGAGGGTCCCGGCCAGGAAAATGGTATCGTCCGAGTCCTTGGAAAACTTTTCGTCGACCACCTTCTCACCGTCGACCAATTTGACAATTGGGCGTGTATTAGCTAACAGCGTCTTCGGAGGAGATTCAAAGCCATAACCCAGCACTAAAGCAAACCATCAGCAACCCGTCTCGCTTCGGTAGAGGTGATAAGTTTTACCATATTGCACATAATCAACCGAATGCCCAAAATGAATCGTTACAATATTACCACCCACCTTCCTATTCCCTAAATAAGCAAATTGCACCGGATTAGTCGGTCCCCCACTGCCGGCTTGTCCCGCCCAGGTACTACTCAACATCTTCCCAATCGCTCCCTTCTCGATCAATTTCTTGGCTTGATTGACAACAGGCGCTTGTCTGGCTTGCAGATCAACAACTGCGTTCTTGACACCACCTTCATTTTTAAGTTTCAGCAATTCTTTCGCTTCAGCGAGGTTCTTGCCAAGAGGCCACTCGACGACGACGTCTTTGCCGGCTTTCAGGCTCGGAGCGATGGTGGCGAAGTGCCGGTCGACGCGGACGCTGCATACTACTAGGTCGATATCTTTGTCTTTCGCTAGTTCTGGGAGTGGTTCGTTAATGTATGTATATCTCACGTGTTAGTGAGGGGTAATACCTTCAGGATCAGCGTAGGCTTTTGTACTGGTAGGAAGGCCGTATGTCTCGATAGCAGCTTTTGAGCTCTCGACTGAGGAGTTACAGATTGCTACGATTTGGTAGTTGTCGCTTTCCTTGAGATACGGGAGGTGGGCTCCTGGTGCCCAGCCGGTTTTCGACAGGCCGATGAAGCCGACGCGGATTGGTGCCATTGAGTATGTTCTGGTGTGTAAGTGTGTTGTTGATGGATAGAGAGGAGATGTTTTTATTTTAAAAGCGTATGCTCGCGGAGATGATTATATATATCATGATGATGGGTAGCCTCATTTTGCGGGGAAAAGGCGTGCGATCCAATGGGGTGATACGAAGTTTGTAAGCAAGTTCGTTATTTTACCCTCCTCTTTCAACTTTCCACCAAATCAGACACCCCACATATGCTTAAAAAGTCTGTTGCAAGAATACGAGTACGGACAATTACGATTTAAGAATACGAAAACGAACAATTTTGTCAGCACCTCTTCGAAGTGCCGAAGAATTGATAATCTTGACGGGAACTACACTACTGTAAGAGAGATTCGTGCCATGATTATCAAATTTGATATCGCTGCTTTGAAATCAACACCAAGTTAGTGTCACCAAATTACGGACAGAGGAAACAAGCTGATCCGGTGCTACATACATGCTCAATTGGCAATTGATTTTGCTCATGAACCGCACCGGATTGCAGAGCTCAACTTTCTCCGAGAAAGACTTGTAATTGAGGCTAGTATCTGAAATGAGAAGATCACATTTTCACAGCAGATGAGACCAGGACTACTTTGTGATCTTTTTATTGAATGCACTTATCTATTGACTTCTTGTCTGCTGACAGAGACTGCGCAGACGAGATATCAGAGGAACAGCCATCATCACCCATCAATAATAATGCCGATGCATGCATCTAAGGAGAAGTCCTTCGAGAACCACTCGCAAAGATGCCAGACCATGTACTCCAAACACATTCACAATTCCAGCCCATCCATAAACGGATCGAAGCCTCAAATATAACAACAAGTCACATACAATGCTCAGCACAGCTGCTTTTAATTGCAGATGAATTTCGCCGAAGAAGAGAAGATTAACGCCGCCTGGGATGCTTGAATATATGTTCCGTAGAACAGGGGAAACTTTGGAGGAAATCAAATTGTCGTCAAGGGAGGATGAGATCGGTCGTAGTGTGGTCGTGGAACGAGCCTGGTCTCGAGGTAAGATTGGGCCGTGTAGAAAAGGTGTCGTGTGGAAAATAGAATGATCGATATTAAGCGTTCGTGCACTCAAAATCATCCTGCACCAGTGACACCAACAGAGCCATTTTGTGGTCGCCATCCAGAGTTTCGGTATTCTCGTCTAGCATCCTTTTGACTATCCGGAGTACCATTACGATGAACGTACGGTGCAGGTTGCTCGAGATCTTGGCCTTGCCATTGTTGCTGGGAATTGTTTGAAGGACCTCCATAAGGTGCTGAAGGTTCCTGCACATGTCGAACGCTGGCTTCCTTCTGCCAAGCGTAGGCTTGGGAAGGGTCTGTGTCAACTCGGGTGACCTGGGGAGCTAAAGCACGACCACTGCCATCCTTCGAACGATGAGGCAATTCAGTTGTTTGAACCTCATGTCGTGGTCCGCCGTTCATTCCCAGATCGCCATATCGCTTAAGGATCTCTTTGGTGGTGATATCACTGGGATTATTGAAGAGTGTTTGATCGCCTAAGATGGACTGAAGGTCTTCTGGTACCTTAAAGTGTTGTTAGTAACGGATGAAGAGAGACGAAGAGGGACGACTTACTTCACACATTTGCTCATTGCACTCGATGAGCGTGTGTACAACTTCAATTCCCAGAAAGTTATCATCGACCGGTCCCTTCGCATTGGTATAGAGGATGTTAGGAGCAATGACAGTCGCCAAGTTGTGCGTATCCATCTTTGAGCCAGATTCTTCATCGACTTGATGGAAGGAAGCAACCCAATTGAAGAAGGAGCAAAGGATCTCGAGACAATCTCTGTGAGCTTTTGGTAGCAAGCAACAGGTGAGATGCAGTACCCGACGTCGTTTGTCTTCATCTGCGATTTTTTGAGAAGCGATAAATAGTCGATGAAGCTTGAAGGTCAAAAGCGGATCTGGAAGCTCTCGAAGGTACTTCTTGAGTAGAGCAGCAATCTGCACAACATTTTCCTTGGTAAAGTCGACCGCGTCGCAACCTTCCTTGTCGATGATGGCGATAGAATCGTTCAGGCGCTTGATGTTGCCGTTCTTTCGGAAAACACCTTCGACGGACAGATCCATCTTTCGCATCGTAGTGACAATATCATCAACAATGGCAGGGATTCGTAATGCACCAGGTCCAATACCATCTGTTGAATCTGCACCATCTCTATCGATGATCACATCAAGTGGAACGCCAAAGACGCCCTTCTTCTTACCACCTTTCTTGCCATCGTTGCCCTTGAATGCCTTGCCCATCTTGTTCCAGAAATTCGCTGGCTTTCTGCTCTCGATCAAGTTGAGTAATTCTTCCATGGTGAAATGCCCTTCCAACATCGGTTGCATGGTGATGACTGCTACGTGGCGGACAATGAAGTACTCCAGTGCTGACAGCTCTGAGAAGTACTTCTTGCCTTCGCGCTTCTGGGGTGAAGGCTCTCCGGTGGCTTGATCAAGATCATTGCCGCTGGATATGTTGCGTTGATGACCATTGATCAGCTTTGCCTCTGCACCCATAGAGTTCCTGAAAGGGTCTCGAGCATGCTTATAAGCATTAGGGCGTTGTTCTTTTGCTTGGTGAGTCGCCATGATTCTGGGGATATCGTCCAAGGTGATTCCATCTTCGCGACCGAACATAAGTTGTGTTCGAGCCTCTCCGTTGCCATCACGCTCTTCTACGATCTTGAAGCCAGGGTCTCTCGAGTCTGACCCATCAGCTCCCGAAGATCCTGGTCTGGCACTACGACCTTCAGGGCCATCAAGAATTCGTGATGTTCTTGCCTTCTTGATATTTGACGAGAGGTGTCTATCCATTCGGGTACTTCGCAAGCGACGAACATCATTCAGAGCACTTTCGTACGTCGACGAATTTCGATTCTCATCCGCATTGCCACCGAAAGATTTTGATCGAGTATCTGATCTGAGAAGTGGTGGGTCAGCATCTGCTGGTAACCGATAACCTTCGCTAGAATTGTATCCGTTCAGGTTGGGGTCGTCGGAAGTATGAGGCAAAGCACCGCTGTTGCGTAGCATATCCAAGAGTCTTGCAAGGGCGACTCGGAGAAGGAACACGTATTGCTGGAGCTTCGTGACACGCTCAAAACCGCCAATAGAACCAGGAGCCCGGCCTTCGCAGTTGTTGCAATAGACACGTTGATCTTGGTTGCTCCATCTGGCATCTTCAAGGTTTTGACCAAGCTCTCGTGCACAATTCGTGCATTGTAAACAGCTTCGGTGCCATCTTCGCTCACCAGAACGTGCGCACTCATCCTCGATATCTCGCCGACACGTGACGCAGTCATCAGAATTGGGGGCTCCAAGGCTAGGTGTTCCAGTGGTAGCTTCCAGAGACCGGTCGTCGTTCTTGATAAGTTCCATATCGCCCAAATCGTCCAAAAATACATGGAGACAATCAGATGTATGTTGTTCTCGCTCAACCTTCAAAGCCCCTTGAAGACATATCCGAATCAAGAGTTTCAGATAATGTGCCAGGCCAGTAACAAGTGCCAACAGTTCTTGAGTAACACCGAGCTTTCGAACGCCGCTTTCCTGGGTTTTCGACAGAAGAGCAAAGAATGCCACAATCTTCTTGCACAGCAATTTTGCTTCCCTTGCGTAAGACAGACCTGTTACTTGTTAGTTCAATAATCTGAAAATCTCAACATGTTTCATACCCTTTGGACCCAGCTTAGCCATTGTCGCATCGAGCTTATCTGCAGAGCGGAAGAGGATGTCAACATGTAAGATGAACTTCTTGGCAGTCAAAACCCCATCGACATAAGCACCGTTGCTAACATGAAGAAGCATGTCTGAGATACAGGCCGCAGAGGATTCTTCGAAAGTCGAAAGAACACTCCAGATTCGATAAACCTTATCTTCCATTCTTTCTTCCTCCAATCTGACAGCGTTACGACCTTCTTCATCTGTAACATCTTCCAGTAGACGCGCATTTTCGGGTCTCTCTTGCGACGAAGCTAGCCGTACATTCCAGAACTTGTGAATCATATAACACTCAGGGTGCCAGTGCTGGTTTTGACCATTTCGAAAAATCTCCACGAATTGCTTGAGAATCGCCGTCTGACATCCATTGCATCGTTGTGCAAACTGCGTGGAGTAATGGAAATGACAGTAGACCTGACCATCGTGCTCGTAGTAACTATCCTGGGCGCCAAATACTGTAGGACATACAGAGCATGTGAAATGGTCGATGTGGTATTTCTTGTCGAGAGCTGTGATATACGATCCTCGAAGAGCACCTTTGCATTTCTGGCATATCAAATCTAATCGACGAAAGTAGTCGGTTTCGCACAGGGGATATTGACCTTCGCCATTTTCTTCGTCGACTGGGAAGAATTTCGAAGCTACTATCTCTCCACAATCCTGCGAAAAGATCAGCAACGTTTTCAAAATTAACACATGAATCACCTACCCGACAACGAAAACAATCCAAGTGGAAAGTACCGCCTAGAGCGCGAACGAATTGACCAGTCAGAGGTTCACCGCACTTCTTGCAGATCCTCAATGTCCCAGACGCAGTCCTACCATTTCTTGTCCGTGATCGATTGCGCTCCCCGCTAGTCTTTGGCGGTTGACCATCTCTATCTCTTTCTCTGCCACTCGCACTACCTGATGGCGATGCGGTCATTCTGTTCTCCATGCCAAAGGCATTTGGTCTCGCAAGTGTGGTGTCCTGCTCTACATTTCTCTCCGACTGATATCGTCTTCCTTCATCGTGTCCATTATAATCCTTTACAGCCTCTCGAGCTGGATCGTACGCAGTATATTGACCACCGAAGTTGCGACCGTCGCCAGATGGCCCTCCTTCGGATTGAGGACCCATCACGATGTATGCAGACTGCTGCGCTCTCTCCTATTTCCTCAACGCAGTTTCGCAGGGTAGTTATGAAGACTGCCCAAACTCGAGTTCAATCTTTTGGCGAAGTGTTTGCCAGCGTGGATGTAATGAGCGACAGAGGTGTGAATGGCAAATACAATGCTGTTCACAGAAATCTTATGGGATTCTGACGTTGTCGAGTCGCATGGGTCCAGATATTTGGGCTCTGCATGTGTGGTTCTGAGTTGGCGACTCAAGTGTCAAGGAACGTCCTGCCCGCAGCACCTGAAACAGCACACTCCGCCGGGAGAAGCAATACGATTCAACAGGTCTTGTTTTCGGTATCGCCTCTTGGGATTAATACGAGACTCTGCGCATCGAAGGTAGATACTTGTGTTCGACGAGCTAGGGTTCGGTCGCGTGTTGAAGTCGGTGTGGAGGAAGAGTCGCGGTTGTCGAGTCTGAACGAGGGGGAGGCGAGCGATCGTCAGGACTTCGATTTAGAGAGTGAATGTGCGAAACCACAGTCAAAGCTGAGGCGCAATGTTGCCTGCAAGTGCTGCACAACGCGCCGGGAAGAGAAGCAAGATGCAGATTGTGGAGGTTGAGGTACAGACTACTTTGGAGTGTAATTACTAGGCTCATCGTAAAATGACCTACGTACCGACGGCAATCTCCTGGCCTCACGGTCACGTGCGATTAGAAGGCAAGAACCTCCAGCTGGAAGTCAAAGATATTTGATTAGTAAATCCAAACATATTTATTGTGGCTCATGTTGAGGCACGGATAGTTGCAAGTATAGACAATGGCAACAATCCGTCGTAGCATTCCGCAGCATTCAGATAGGCAGGCATTCTCCGAGTCGGCACATCAGCGGCTGGGTCTCGGCAGGGACAGCACTCTCTACCGTGTTATTAGTCAGTCAGGGACTTCACTGCATATGAACCAATGCGAGAAAGACTTTTATCTGTAGACTCATCGAGGTTGTCATGTCCAGTTATTGGTTGGACGTCTCACAACAATTTGCGTGCAAGTCCCACTTTCTCAAAATAACCTTAATTCTAGACCAGCAGTTATTTATAGTCATGAGAATGCAACATTGCTATGCTCAGAAGTATTTTGGATATATTCCTTCCAGAACCTTTTAGGGGTATTCCTTTCTAACAGATTGAGACACATTTTGAACAAATGCTTCGCTGTCTGCTACGAGAAAGAACCAAACTCTTTGGAATCATGCCTGGTAAATAAGCTGAGATGTATCAAACAAGGTCGTCAGCATGCAGATACTCAAAAAGACTCATCCTGCCACACACAGAAACAAATCCCATTGCCCTTCATACTACATATCTTGGTGTATTCCCAGTGTCGAATCTGGTCTCAACTGCAGATTCTGTGTGTTGGCTGTGACAGATGCTGGCCACGTTCTGACGGCGTGAGTCAGTAGGTACTTTCATATTGGACCTTCTTTACAATGAACGATTTTGTCTCTAGCACTGATAAGATACATGGTTGAGTTTCAAGATGTCTCGTAGGGTAAGTAGAAACGAAACAACACATTGAATTTAAGAGAAAGTTGTACGTGCTATGACGTTTTCCTCTAAATTATCGGCAGCGATAAAGCTCAGTTCAGCCTCATGTTGGCCATTCTTGCATGCGCTAGATTAGCGGGCAACCTCGCCTGCCTTGCTCTGCGCCTACAACTTCTTCCCCACTCCAAACTCTTGTACTCATTACCATCTCGACTTCTCCCCACCATATGAACTTCCTCAAGAAAAGAGAATATTTGGACACTGTGGCTGATCCGTGATCGACAATGTCTAACAATTCTTATATTGTCCGCATATCAAAAGTTCGTTTCCACGTAGTGGGGTCGCATCCCGCGAGGCTGACAACACTATAGGAGCTCTCCGACCTTCAGAAGTCGTCTGACCTCTGTAAGTAATCTTGCAATAGCTTGGCGATCCCCAAGGAAGTCTCTAATGAATGTAAACAGCTCTTGCGGTTGCATGCCGTGATATCGATGTTCGCAACGTCAAGGCCATCATTATCGGCCCTCCAGACACCCCATACGAATTCGGCTTCTTTGAGGTCAGTTGAATACCTTTGGAGATTCGCAAACACATACTAATCTGCTACTAGTTTGCCGTGAAGTTCGGAAAAGGTATGACCTCTCGTGGAATTCTAATGGCGTTGGGCTGAGACAGATCAATCCAGACTACCCAGGAAAAGCACCCTCCGTCAATGCTACAACCACAAATGGTGGCAGATGTCGCTTCAACCCAAACATCTATGCGGGCGGCAAAGTTTGTTTGTATGTTGTCTGCCAAACCTCCGCTTACATACCATAGCTAACATGAAACAGATCCATCTTAGGGTAGGACAAATTGAAAAGTGCTACGAACATCGAGGCTAATACTCTGGATATAGAACTTGGAGAGGCGAAAGAGGAGAAGAATGGTCGTCGGCACAGGGACTGGAATCTATCCTGATCTCAATCCAAAGTTTAATGTCATCGAATCCCTACGAGAACGAACCAGGTTTCGAGACGGCGAACACCGATGATGACAAGAAGAATCAGAAGGCATACGTTGCCAAGGTGCGGAAATATTTACATATCAAGGACTTGAAGCTGACGATGGCAGATTCGCCATGAAAGTCTTCGAATTTCCGTTATCCAAAGATTAGAGGATTACTTGGGAATTTCTGCAGATGGAGCAGTACAACAGGTCCCTTCCATTAACGAAGAGGATGACATCGACGAGGAAATGCATGAGATGGACCGCGACGCATTCGACGAGGCATCGGCTAGTTTCGACCCATTCCGAGATTTATGCAAACGTCGATTCCTATGGTACTTCGATTCATACTTACTCGCAATAAGCAAGGCAAAGTCCGAAGCGGAAGATGAGCAAAGCTTCACTCGCATGCCGTTCGAATGCTCAGGGAACATTATGGAAGGCAAGTTCAACTATACGGAACTCGAACGTCGTCTGAGGCTCATTCACAAGACAATGAAGGTCGAGACAGCAAGATGGGCAGAAGAAGGACTAGCTTCGATCAAGAAGGAGAGTAGTGTTGCGTCGAATCTTCAACGACAATACGAACAAGTTGTGGAGTCTTACAAGCGAGACAAGACCGTCACTCTCGACGTTGAGCTGGTTGATAAGAATCCTTTCGTGTGGGCCATTACCTATTTCGGTCGACCCATGACCAATCTGGATGGTGGCCTCTTCAGGATCAAGTTATTCTTCAGCCCACGATTTCCTGAAGAGCAACCTAGAGCGAAATTCGAAACCCAGCTTTTCCATCACCGAATTGCTTCTGACGGAACACCATGCTACACTTCTAAGCGATCTGAAGATGTCAAGTCCCATATCGATGCCATCATCGAGGCGTTGGAAGAAGAGGAGCCACCTTATGACCCACGAACCTTGGTAAATCCAGAAGCCGCTAAGCTGTACTGGGGTTCAGCAGATGATAAGAAACTCTACAACCGCAAGCTTCGTCGAGCAGTTCAGCGTAGCATGGAGTAAGTACTTCGAAGCTCTTATATATTCAACATACTAACTCCTTAACCAGAGAATGATGTTCAGCTTCCCATCAAATTTGCTTTCCAGCCACCATGCGATTTTAAGCGAGCATTCACTTGAGCAGATGCTACCAGAACTTTACGAATTTGAATTTTAGCGTTCCCGTTCCTGATTTAAGCGAATGTGCATATTGTCTGCAACTGGCCGGCGTCATACCTGACAAATAGGACTTCGAGGAGTTATTAGGAAGTCTGCGGGCTGGGAAATTAGGTCCTCGTGGAATGGGGTTTCGGCGTCTAGCAAATTGATATGCATGATTCGTTCGGGATCCACTGCCTTTCTCAATGTGATGGAATATCTTCAAATGATATCCTGTGAATTAATTACGTTTTATTAAAGTACATCAATGTACAGTGCCCTACCCAGCCTTCTAACTCAAGCTCATTGACCCTTCTTCTCCCTCTCAACTCTCTGCTCCTCCAATATAAACTTCACCGACTGCTCAATAGCCTCCGGCAATCCCGTCAGAGGTCGATAACCTAACCTTCTCTTCGCCTTCCCACAATCATAATACCTTATCATACAACTATACTTAACCTGCCTCCTCGTCAACTTCGGCGCGCGCCCAACAACCCACATACCCCACTCCAAGATCCCTCCAATCATCAACCCAACGTCCTGACTTATCTCCCACACATGTTCAGTGCCCTTCTCACTCCCGCAAGCTTTCCAAATCGCCCTCGCGAAATCCCAGAAATAGACTGGCTGGTCATTCGTGATGAAGAAAGCTTCGCCGTCCACCTTCTCGGTGTCTAAAGGCTTGATCTTCATGGTTGAAGTGGTGAGGAGAGCCAAAGAGGCGAGACAATGTGCGTGCGCGACGTTACCGACGTAGGTGAAGTCAAAGAGATTGGTGTTGTCGCCGAGCTGGAAATCGGTTTGGTTGTTGGCGTAGACGGCCATTATGGGCGGGAGGCATTGCATGTCGCCCTCGCCGAAGATTCCTGCGGGGCGGATGGAGATGGTTAGGAGGGAGGGGTTGGTCAGGGAGCGATTTGCTGAGAGAACGAGGAGTTCTGCTTCTGCCTTTAAGGTTGTTAGTTTCATTTTCCAGAATTCGTAGCGTAGAAAGGGGCTGGGGAGAATAGCTACCTTAGTCTGAGAATAATATTCCGTCTGCGACTTTGCTGGTATAATAGGCCACCTCTCATCCGCATTGATTAAATCCGACGCATTGTCATGAATCACACTCGCAGAACTGGTATACACCAATGCCTTCACATTCGTCTCCTGACAAGCTTCAATCACACATCTGGTGCCGTCGACATTGACTTTTCTATACAGCTCCTTCGAGCCGCCATGCAATTGCGGGGACGCGGTATGAATCACCACGTCCGGCTTCGTCTTCTGGAAAATCGGCAGAAGGGACTCCATGGACGTGATGTCCCCGTCGAAGTATTGCACGCCATCGCGTCGGTTGCGGACGGTGCGGATGTCGATTACGGAGACTTTGCAATTGTAGGACTCGACGAGCTGGGCGACGATGTGGTGGCCCAGGAAGCCGCAGCCGCCGATTACCATTACATTGCCCAATGGCTTTTTTTGGGAGGAGGGAATTGGTGCCATTGTGGAGGAGTGGTGTTGGAGCTCGAGGTGAGGTTGACTCGATGGTGGTCAGCGATGGGTTTCTGCATCAGGGGATGAATGGAAATTCTGGGGATGCGCGCTAGGGATTGGTGATCCTTGTTTAGCCGCAGAGGCAAAGTGAACTTCACGTCTTGACATCAATTGACATCTTTTTAATTATCTTTTAATTTTTGCTATTGTCTTCAATGAGTTTGAATCGCTCAGTACCAATCTTTGTCATGAATTGGGTGTTTGATTTACTAGTTGTTCGCTGTCTACCTTGACACCAGAGCCTCAGGCTAGCATTTTCAGGGTCTTCAGGGCTTGAATGTCTTGCATGAAACATGACTCCCAGTGGACCTCACATCACTTCGCCTTTAGGGGTGGACGCAAAGACGACCTCTCTGGCGCATTGAGTATTGTTCTAGAAGGCTGTGCTGATCGCCAGTCGGTGATGCAAATTCATGATCTGCCACGCAACTTTCAATGCATGTCCATGAATCTATCTCGTAAGATTTCGGCTTTTTGGTTGAAGGTTCTGGCAAGTCTGGCACAGGACGATTACTGTCAAGTTTTCAGTGACAATACGTCGCCCGAAGCATAGTTGCTGTCATAAACTTTTTATGAAACAAGTCGTTCATTCAGCTTGGACAGAAGTCGTCGTCGCTGAAAACGTTAGATGTCAAGCAGCAGCAAAATCAGCCTTGACAGAAATAAGTCACCTGAGTACATGTACGTGTTCGAGTGTCCGAATATTAGGAGGTCATCGTTCCAGTTTTCAAGCTTGAACTTAGTTAAGCGGCCCCACGAGTCAATTTGGATAAGAGCAAGTTTCACTCATGATTTCTGGACAAATGCCGTTCGGTTGTCTATTTTGGTCCACCGAATATGGTATTGTGTGGTGGAGAAAGTCACCCAGTGTGATCGTCTCAGGGGAGACGCCTCAGCCTTAATGCTAAGCGAAACGTCCACTCACTACCATCAACTCCTCTGCTAAATGTACTACTCCAATCTAATTGATTCATTGTTTCCCCGTGTTCCTATTAGATTAGAATAGGTTAGCATCTTGATCTTCCTTGCTGGGCTGAGCACTCACGTCACCTCGAACGCGTTTCTACATCCACGAATACCCTTGGCAGTTAGAGCAAGAGACATCACGATACACTCAGAATAATTCTCATGCTTCATTGTGGAGCAAGAAGCTACTTGGAGAACACAGCCCGACAGGATATTCTATAAAGTCAAGATGAATCCTGCTCGAAGTCTTCTCTCCTCACCCTCATCATCAGCATCATTTTCATAATCGACTTTCCTCATCTTTCCTACCTAGCTTTCTTACTTTTCCTTCTCGCATTCTTCGAATTCCAGTAAACTTATTCCCTCATCGTCACTACCAATCGACCTTTCCAACACTCCAACACTCTATCATCAATATGCACGCCTTCACTGCCATCATCGCCGCATCCGGCCTCCTTGCTTCCGTTTCCGCCTCTCCCATGCTCATCATCAGAGACACCTGCGGCAGTGCACCTTCAGCCAGCGGCAGTCAAACCCCCATCTCTCAACCAACCGGCATCACAACCGCTCAAGCATGCGAAGCTCAATGCGAAGCCAACTCGGCCTGTGAATCCTTTGTCTTCGGCATGGTCGATAACACTGTCGAATGCATGCTCTACTCCGTAGCAGCTTCATCCGTTCCGACTCAATCATCCAGCAACCTGGTCGTCTACGACAAAGCCTGCTCTTCAATCCCGGCCGTCGTCCCTACCACGTCCAACCCCACCGGCGCAGCCACCTCGACATCCAACACCGGCACCAACAACGGTGGCGGCTCTACAAATGGCAACCAAAACCACAAGCGAGACACCTGCGGCAGCTCACCCACGGGCACAACATCCCAAGCACCCCTCTCAACACCGGCTGGGATCACCACCGCTGCAAACTGCCAAGCACAATGTGACGCCAACTCAGCTTGCGAGTCGTTCGTCTTCGGAATGGTCAATAATGCTGATGAGTGTATTCTTTACTCTGTAGCTGCCGCTTCGGTGCCTACCCAGACGAGCTCTAATCTTGTAGCCTACGACAAGGCTTGTGCTTCGGTTCCTACGCAGACTCCTACTACTAGCAACCCGACTGGTGCTGATAATGGGTCTACTGGAAGCACCGGGAGCACTGGCAGTACTGGCAGCACGGGAAATACAGGAAACACCGGATCTAACACGGGATCTAACACTGGTTCCAATACCGGCAACGGAGCAACCAAGCCCGCCAAAGCTTAAATATCATTTCTCAATGGGGATCTTGAGAGCGGGAGTCATTAACTTGATATCTCGCGTCTTTACCCACCGATACTTTCTTTTCCTCTTCTCCTTGGTCTTGGGCTGGGTGTGGGCGCGGAGCATCGCATAGCATGGATCGGAAAATGGTGGTCTTGGTGTCGACTTTGGGCGTAACAACATTGTCTCTTTTTGATTTTATTTCCTCTTGGGTCTGTGACATGGTTTTGGGGGGTATCTACTATCGTTACCACTAGTAATGTGGATTCAAGCTAGCTTTATCAATTGATATTTTGTTGGCACTTGTACTTCCTTTGAGTGTGATTACATGTTGAGACTTACAACTGCAGTTATGAACAACATTAAAACTCTGCCGGACAGGGACAAGCGCAACACAAAGGGGTTCCGCTTGAACATCGCATCCTTTTCAAAACGAGCATCCACAGCCTAACCACGCTTATTCGCATGTTCTCGCTTGAACCCCCTTTGGCTTGCTCGTCTCAACATATGCTATGGTTGAACGAATGCTCGGTGCTTTTCACTGATCACAACCCCTCTTTGCAACCGACAATTGGTGACAAACAGTAACGCACGGCAACAATGAATAGTTGGCAACAGCAGCATTGAAATCTTGGTTATTTGCTCAGAGCTAGGATGCAGCAGGGAAGACAGGGAAGCACAGTCTGTGATCCGTGGCCACACTGGCAGAAACTGCACAACCAGTTGAGAAGCTGGAGTTGGTCCCCGGTACTTAGTTGTAGAAAATGGTGAAGAAGGAGAGGAGAGAAGATTATATACTCGTAGTCTGTCGGCTCCCGGGGTGTGGATACTCCAATTCAACGGGTGAATGAATAATTGCAAAATTTGGGACAAATTTCTAGCAAACTATCTAGTTAATGATAGAGGTGGATTTGAAGCCTTGAATTGAGGATATCATAGCTGACTCTGCAGCACTTCTTAAGTTCAAAGACTTGAACATGGCACAGCACAAGTCAAGAACAAAAGTAGAGCAGTTATCAAGTGCATAACGTCATGATGGCATTCTGATAATAGTCTTCCCATCCCCCGCTATCCAACTCGCATCCGATTTCTTGATTCTATTATAGCTCCCAGCTATCAAAACCAGATAAATATGTCCAACCACGATCCCCCAACAATAGACCCGTATCGTCTCAAACTGCGCATCCCTGACACACCAAACGCCCCAACCAGCAAGCCCGTTTCCAACCAATTCTCCAAGGAAATTCCAGCATCCAACTCGAACTTCTTCAGTCCAAGTGCTGCAGTTGACTAGCCAATATCCTCTCTCCATGGGGAGCAAGTCTCGGGTTTGCTTGATCGGAGTAAAGTAACTCGCAAGAGGCATCCTCTGTGCTGCGGTGTGAAGCTTAGGCGAGATCAACATCTCTGCTTTTAACTCTCCTACTGAAGTTTCTGGAGGGCGCGGTCGTATCTCTAGCCGGTCTGTCCATATTGTAGTTTTTAGTTTGGGACTCTGTGGAACCGGTGCTGAACTTGGAGCAATCCTGGTTCTGGCTTCAATCATGGAACTCGTAGGTTCTAAGCGCGGCTTCTTAGCAGGCCTGCTTGTAGACTGGAGGTCATCCATAGCAAGAGCTGGTGGTGCAGATGCCGGTATCTGAGTTTCAGGGATCGAGCCAAGGAGCTTTCGCTTTTTACCAGGCTGAAATTCTTGCACGACAGGAGTGTTGGGACTTTTGCTCCTGAGAACTCGCAGTGGTGGCTTTGGTGGGGCTCTGACCGGCGAAGGAGATGAAGTGACGGCTAGGACGTCAAAAGAGGACAGAGGGTCGCTAGTATTGATGATACCCACTGAAGGAATATCTCCATTCTGATTCTGCATCTGAACCGCATAAAATGATCTCGAAGATCCATTTGTACCGACTTCAACCTCCAGGCTACTCTTTCCATGAGATTCGGTTGGAGGATTTGTTTCAGAAGCAGAAGACTTCTCGATGCTGCCACGAAGTTCCGGACTACCGTTTTCGTTTCGATTCTGCGGAAGACTCTGTGACGATGAACGGCCTTCATTGCTAGCTTCCAGACTGCTACTCTGCTCATTGGAGCTTCTTTGACGTGCTTGTGAAGATGAAATGGATGATTTCTGGCTGCTGAGTCGAATCTTGAGGCCGCTGGAGTGGTGCCTGTCGCTTGTCGGTGAAGGGCCTGAGAGGGACGTGGATTGAGAATTGTCTTGATTTTGCAAAAAGACTTCTAGGATCCTTGTTGGAGTAGAGAAAGCGGCTAGTGTAGGAATGATATCGGGTTGTGAATCAGGAACTTCGCTCCTAGGAGCTTGCCAAGATCCTCTGCTGCTCTGAGACCCAGCGGGACGACACGTGATCTGTCCTCGAAATGCTGGAGATGCTCTGTTGTCCATAACACTCATGAATGATAGGTCTGGTGAATTGAGTAAATCTGTAATGTCCTGCCGATCGAAATCGTTTTGTGGCTGTTGTTGCGACATTGATTCGGGTCCGTCCTCGTCGGGTCGCCATGATGCTTCCGATTCTCTCTCCTCTTGTGTAGATTGATGAGACTGACTGCCAGCCCGTATATTTATATCTTGCGAGTTTGCATCGATAGGAATATCTCCCAACCAGCGTCGTTTTGCAGGTCGGAAGTCCAGATATGCTTGAGCAAGTGCTCGATACCGCGTGTCATCTCTTCCCAGGCTTGGCGCCGTCGTATATACGAGTATCTCGACGTTTCCTCTTGCGATATCGCTCATGACTGCTGATTGGGATATAATTCATGACTCAAAAACCGATACAAGCAAAGGGTGAGCTTAGGAGTTTTGAGCATTGTGGTGAAAGGATGGCTAGGCAACGGGGGTCGAGAAATCGCGTAGTCACATGCGCGTTTTCGGCGGTTGGTGCACGGACCCATGAGAAACGCGTTTGGTGGAGTACATTTTCTATTTTCTATTTTGCTTGATTGTCCACGGAAGTCACCAACAATCACAATCGTGTTTACCATACACTCATCGACGAGCATATTGGAGTCCGAAGCCAAATGGACTCCATCAACAGGGGCAATCTAGCCTATAATTCGACGTAGAGAACGAAGTTCTGACCGGGAGATTAGGACGAGTCGACACAGTCCACGACAATCTCAATTCACCCCCCTAGAGTAACGTAGGTAGTGGTATGGATACTCTCCCTGGCGAATCGTAAGTTTCTATTGGAAGATAGAGGTATAATGCTCAAATACTCCATTCCGCCTTCTCTCCGTGTTTGTACAGTACGAGAGGTCATTTGCAAAAGCTATTAATCAGTCTTGGGCATTTTATGTATGAACCATATTCGTGTAACCAATTGAATCTGATAATCTATTGCTACAGCATCTTCATTCTTCGGACTGGGGACCAGGTTCGTCAACCCTCGTTCTCTGTTTCTCTGTCACCAAGCTGGCCTCTACAGCATAAATTCCAAGATTCGGGATCTATCGAGTGTACCTCATCCTCTTGGACTCACTACTTGTGGCTGGTGGAACTTGTTTCGTCGATGATTTCATACCTATCATTTTTAAAAACACTGTTCGACTGGCTTGGTTCACATGCTTTGAAAATATAGCCGCTTCTCCTGTGGTTCTCGCGCTCGGATGTCATCCGAACATATCTACAAGCCAGAGTTTCGCCCTCCACGTCGGGAACTCTTAATCTCCAGCCACAAGATCCTTTTTGGCATTGCCCCAAACTCCGTGACAATGGTTTAGACTTCCAGGTCGCCGATTCGGAATTGGATTTCCGGGAAAGGACATCCCATAAGTCGACTTGGCCTACTCGACTCGTGCTCTGCTGGAGCTAGTGGATCTGTTCCTATCCTGGTATCGTCGCGGACCATATTACGAACGAGTTGGACACCTCTGCTACGCAATAGTACCGTCGTTTCTCTTTACCTTCCAACCACGAATACGCATGCTGCTAAATGATGGCCCGAGAGTCAGAATTCTCTGTTCATCCCCACTCGGTGTTGCGTAATGCTTGGTAGCAAACCGTTGCGCTGTCCTACTCTAAATCATGGCCTACCACCATTCTTGGAGCATCATTGGTAAGTGGAGTGGCCCGTTCCCAGATTGACTTCGAAGGTATGCTTCAGTTTTGACTAGTGCAGCTGCAAGTCATGAGTTCCAGGGCTGACCCCGCAAGGCGAAACTTTCTTGGCTTCGATCAATCGATCAAGTCCGCCATTCCTTTGAGCCCGTGGACGAATGCCCTCCAGTTCATGATGTGTAAGTTTGTCGTTTCCTTACTCGGCACTGTCTGCACTCTTGGGCCCTATCTGGTCCAAACGTTGCTGCACATCCAAAAGCTATTAGCCAAATCGATCAATCTTTGCGAACTCATGGCAATCGAACATCGGGAATTTGATCAATTGGTTATGTTCAAAAGATTGCAGAAAAGCCTTGCGACCATGCGCGAATCGTGAATTCTGTGGCTGTCAAAACGCTTCCTAGCAAGGCTATGTTATTCGTTATGATCTCCGCATGCTGCTAGCGGATGAGTGTTCAATGCCGTTTGTTTGATGATCTCCTGCCACGCCATTGGCAGTAAGCAATTCCAACAGCATACAGTCTTTCCTGAGATAGGGATCCCTACTTTAGAATGATCGTCTACATCGAATCGGAAGTTTAATTCTCCTGACAGCTTACAGAGAAACAGATCTAGATACGACTTACTAGGGGCTCCTAGAATCTTTGGGGAATCTACGGCCTTGGCTTTAAAACGACTGGCTCCTCTACATATGTATGCAGCCTCCCCTCTTCTTCAAAGTGCGAGCGGATATTATTTCCGAACTTATGTGAATGAAAATGGTTATACCACGTTTCCAGCCAGTAAGTCCAGGTTGAGTAGCTGGAGAGAAACCACTAAACTGATACTACAGATACCTGGCGAAAGCAAAGTATCCGGTATACTTGGTGGTACAATATTTCCTCAAATATTGGTCGTCTTCTTTCTCGTTGGCCGAATTATATCTCGAGTTGTCGTCATTGGTCGATGGAGCTGGGATGATACATTGATTGTTATTGCATGGGTTTTCACTCTAATCTTGACAATCTTACTCGATATCGGTACACTCTTCGGTCAAGGACACCACATTCAAGACGTTCCTCCGAACCTTATCCTCGAATCGTTCAAGGTCACTTATTTCTCATTTATCTGCTACTAGCTGGCAATATGTTTTACGAAACTTTCCATTCTCGTCTTCTACTGAAGGGTATTTCCTGCTCGACGAGAGAAATGGCTGACATGGGGTACAATCGTATTTGTAACCACTTTCAGCGCTCCACTTCTCGCAGGAGATATCTTTCAATGCAACTCTGTCACCGGAGGACCTTTCATCGCCGCCAACGTTATGTGTTTCCAGGCACAACCAGTCATTAAAGCTTCCACTGCACTTCAGACAATCACGGACGCCTGGATGATATTGATGGTTGTACCTGTGGTGTCGACATTAGAAATCCCAAGAAAGCAGAAGTTGGCATTGATGGGCCTTCTCAGTCTCGGAATCCTCGTTATAATCGCATCCATTGCACGCATATCAACACTCCTTAGTGTCGGCGATAGTATCGACATAACCTGGATCACTGGGGAGTTCGATATTTGGGTCTGTATTGGAATGCTGCATAGGTATCATCTGCGCCTGCGCTCCAACAATACGACCACTTATTCACAAAGTATTCCCCCGAATTTCATGGCCAGTAGATCTGGGTCCGGCAAGACGAAACCGACACAAGTCACTGGCAGACGAGAAACAGCCATTGGCTCACAAAGCCAGCGCAACAAGATCAGTGATCCCGTTTCCATCGAGTTAGAGCGAACAGATACTTGGCTTTCCGATTCGAGTGAGCAAAAGCTTGTTCTCAAGAAGGGATTTACTGTCCGGAGCAAAGAATACATCTCAAAATACCCATTGAGTCCACTGCAGAGGAACCCCTCGACGGACCCAGGGCGTGGCTGGCAAGCATAGAAGAGGTTCGTTAGAACCAAGATTGGATAATGAAAGTTATGACAGACATGATAACAATTTAGCCTACGATTATTTATACAAATGTTCATTTACTCAAGTTCTCGTGATGACTCGCGAACGCATAGGGTAAGTGGGGCAGATGTCTCAACCTTCAGCAATTGTGGCGCATGCTTCCCCTGATATCTCAAGCCCAAAAGGACCACATCACCATGACCACACGACCAGCTACTAACCAGGATCAATGCCGAAACCGAAAAACGCTTCTCCATGTTTCTTCTAATTACCGCATAAGACGGCCATGCTCTTCCTTTCCTCAGCTGTTCCCGAATTTCGTTCACAGCGAATCACCCCACCAGTGGCCTGACACACTGCACGTGAACATGACATCGAAATATCATGACTCCTGATTTTTGGTATAAGTATTTCCGATCCTTCCTATCCCTACCTATCTTATACAATCTAAACAACAAATAAAACAACACACTTTGCATTCGAATATCAAACTTTTCAACCAAACAACATCCAACCTCCAAACCACAACACCAACAGAAAATAAGGTGCCTCAACCAACCTTCAAAATGATTCTCTTCGAAACCAGCACTTCCGTCTTCGAACTCCTCTGGGACATAGCCCTAACCCTCTTCATCCTCCGCATCGCCTTTGTCTACTTCCTCCTCACCTTCCTCTCCGGCCTCTTCCTCGCCTACTTCCGCTTCTCCACCCTCCAACCCATCAATCATCTCACAGTGCCCCAAGCAGAGCTCGTGACCATGCCCTTCTGGCTCCTCTTAATCACACTCTGGGCCCGCTGGACCATCGTGGCCTACGAAGTCCCTCGCGTGAGAGGATTCCGGATCGCAATCGGCGGCGTAGCTTTGGGATTTCTGGTGATTGCGGAATTGGCGGGTGGGATAGTGTTGTATGAGAGGGGCGTGACGAAGTGGGTTTGGGAAACGGATCCACTGGCTGCGGGGATGGGGTGTCTGGTTTTGGGACTTTTTGGGTTGATGCCGGCGCTGCTGATGGTTTTTGAGGGCGAGACGGATGAGATGGGTGAGACGTCTCATGGGCATGAGAAGAAATCTGTGGCGGCTGCTGTGTGAGTAAAGTATTCCATTTTGAAAGTTGGTTAGCGCTAATGTAGTTTTAGACCAGTTGTTGCGTTGACTGAAAAGCAGAAGAGTGCGTAGGAGAGGGATTTGTGGGAAATTGCTCTGGTGTAAACAAAGGGCGTATCGCCTTGACTGGCGCTCATGAAGCTATTACAGTCTGTGCTTGTCGCTTTCGAAGACTGCATTGCACGGCGTTTAGGGTCTTCACTGGAAGAGTTTGGTAAGGGTAATTTGGATATCATTCAAGGACAAAAGCTCCATCAATTCAACATCTTCTCCACCTGACTTTGCAGATGTTATCTTATATCCTCTTCTGTTCAATGCTCTCCCTGCTCTCCTATGTCAACCTTGACTCTAACAAAGTCAACGTCTCCATCATTTCCATCATTCTGGGCAGCATGAGGTCCGCCAGGCCAAGCACCAGGAACCTCCAAACTCCTATTCATCCTCTCCCCCACAAAAACACTTTCCCACTCCTCCTCAAACGGAACCAGCTCCCTCCAATCCCTCTCACTCAACTCCTCGAACCTCCTCGTCCTCTTCCACTTCCCCATCTCCACGCCCGGCACAAAAGCAGCCGGCCGCCTCTTCTCCCACGGACTACTAAACGCCCCACTCAACACCGGCGTATCAACCTCAATATCCACACTCGCCGTAAACGCTCCCACCTCCTCCCTCTCCACCACAACTCCCACATTCAACCGATCCGGAATGCCCTCCTTCGTCCTCTTATTCTCCTTCATATCCCAATACACGATATCCCAGTCTGTGCCATACTTACTGCTCCAAAAGTTCCCTACGGTTTTATACCGGTGCGTCTGCTCCCACTCACTTTCTCGCGACCCATTCAACGTAGGACCAACAGTCAGCGGTCCAGCGGGCACTTGAAGCGAGATTTCGCCGCCGATGGTGTTCTTCCTTCCTTCTTTCGTGGGGAGACCGTAGATTTTCCTTGGTGCGAATGTCGCGATTGCGGGACTCGTTTCTTCTGGTTTCGAGGAAGGACGGTTTGAGAATTGGATCTTGATGTTTGCGTTTTTGAAGCGGAATCCGTGGTCCCCGGAGCGGAAGGAGAAGGAGAATAGGATTAGAGTTGCGGGGCGAGAGGAGTAGGTTCCATGGACGACGGTTGTGACTATTGACAGATTAGTATAGACTTTTGAAAGAAATTTAAGAGTCGAGGAGTTGAAACAATATCTTCTTTGGCGCAACCGAGGAGCTTGCTGAAGATCTTGGCTCCTAAGTTAAATACAAAAGGACAGAATTTGACGTACTGAGACCACGGACACCGGCTGAAGAGAGGAGGGGGGCGATGTCTTTGTGGTATACTTTGACGGTGCGGGTTGAAGGGAGGAGGGGCTCGGTGTAGGAATATTCGATTGATTCGGTTGTCTCTGGGAGGGGTATCGGTGATGAGATTGTCGTTGGTGAGCTGGGGAGAGTGTCAGGGAGTGAGAAAGGAGCCTCTGAAGGAGCGTAGCTAGCTAGGATGGACGCCTTGTCGAGAACCGGAGAGGAGCTTTCTTCGTCGACATCCATCTTGGACAAAAGAGTCGTATATATCAGGAATTGAATTTGAGAAGCGAAGAAGAGAAAAGTTGGCAAATAAACTAGCTTGTGTAGATCTGTAGATCAGCGGAGGCTAGTAAAGCTGGTGAGGTTGGTGGCTTGTCGATCATCCGCTGCCACATTATTTCTCCGACTCAAAAGTTCTTTTTATTCTGCTAACATCCCAGTGCGTCCCAGAGTCCACAGAATCTCAGACTATGATGAGAACCCTCGTTGTATAGCTGGAGCTCGACGTAATACATCGACTGACGCCCATCGACTCCCCACGTCCTCACATGTAATAGAGCTTCTATCAAGCAAATTAGCCTTGCTGAAATGAGAGATACCTTCAAGTACAAACCTTATTAGCATCACACTCCTTCTTCGCATCTTCCATTGCCTCAATCATGTCATTCGCCTCCTTCACCCATCCCTGGAACACTCTGGTGTACGTCTCATCAATAGCCAACCAATCAGCATCTTCCTCCTCGATTTTCTTCAACTCTTCCAGCCGTTCCTTCGCCCGTTTGATGTCCGCGTTGCAAAGGCTCATGATCAAATCTTTCTTGTTCCCATCGTTGCCGATGCGTCCGGTAGGATAGGCGTGGAGCGCTTTGCCAAGCTCGACACCGTTTAGGTGGTTGTAATTCGTTATTGTGGCGTCGAATTTTTCCATTTGGTACGTTTGTGCTGTTGGTTGACTTTTGTTGGTATTGTTGCTGTGTAGACGTGGTTGCGTAGATGAGGTTGTGTGGAAATATTTGGATTATATAGGAGGGTAGCCTGCCTAACATCAAGTCTTTTAGCGCGATTTGGTCGTTAAGATTCTCGGGCATTCGATTCTTATCGAGATTCGCGAATCTACTTTTTGTATCAACCCTACTTTGTGGCTATTTCAAGTCCCGGGAGCTTAGAATATTCTTGCCTGCAGCAGCAGCAGCAGGATGACGGTCAAGTAGACGCTCAAGTAACTAGCTGTCGGCGCAATCCGAACATTAACCAGAAGCTCAGCTGCAGACCTTTATACCAAAGATAGTTGGAGGTCATGCAATTGACATGGTATTGGAGCTTTGGATAGAGAGCTTCACCCTATTGTCTGAGTTAATGGAATATTATGCCTTTAGCTAACAAAACAAATTCACAGATATGTAACCGCTTAGGGGGCTCCGACAGGATCTAGTATCACCGTTAATGTCTACGAATATCCATCTCCACAAATTCCAAATTTCGAACGTCCTCTATACACGATATCGTATACAAGTCTACCGATCTCTGTCAGAAATGAGCTCCCACGGCTCTGAAGTATAGAGCAGTACTGTTTCCACATAAGCAAGACCAAACAAGACAGGACGTTTATTCGGAGTCAAATCGAACGAATATATCCACTCAATCACTAAGATCTATACACGCAATCTCAGCACAGAAGCATAGGTTAAGATTGCGAGAGCTAGGGATGAGGACTTGGGAATACCTAGTGGAAAGTAGGAGACCCAAGGAGAGCCAGAAGTAATATCACGCAATCTACAATGAGTTCTCCTCCTTTCCAGACTTTTCAATGGAATTCTCGATAAGGGCCAAACAAATTTCAAATCGATTCTTCAACAACAATTGGCAACAATCATGGAGTGGTGGACTGCAATCAGCCCTTTCTACAGGGTAAAAGTTCGCTATTTCAAGAGCATAAGCTGGAAATGACAGATGCGGTTTCTACCTGCTTTGAATAGTGTCAATGGTTCACCTCACCAGTCAACGACAGGAAGTAACTGTTCTGAAATCTATTTGCTATTTTCGTGGAACCCATTATTTCAACAATATTACATCGAAATGAATCTAGAAGAGAGGAAAGTGTTGATGCCCGAGTAGGAGCAAAGACATAGAGATGAGAAGTTTCAACAGTACGACGAAGAGTAAGATTTCTAAGCGACTTCCCTGATAGATTACATTTGCTGATGAAGGTATGTAAGAGCTGAGGCCACCGGGAATGGCCCACTTAAGCGAGACGCGGTAACGCGTAAAAATTCTACACCCCATTTTAAAACCCTTACTACACAACAACCCTCTTAGGAATCAGTCCATAATTCAAGATGGAGACACCTCTTATCCTAAGTGATCCTATCGAGAAAGAGAATAATGAATGGCCTACCCCTGCACGTGCAGTCATTCGATCCCTACAGCGCCAGGGAAAGTCGCAACGCGAGATTGTCTCAGAGACCCATATCCCTCGAAGAACAGTACGCCGCATTCTTAAGCAGGAATCTAGTCGGAGAGAGCGCAAAAGAAACTTCTCTAGACACCATCTCATGTCTATACGCGACATACGTTATTGCATTCGAACCATTTCCAAAAACTGGAGCTCTAGGCGCATGACTTTT
>NW_017263604.1:206511-365348 GCF_001500285.1 Mollisia scopiformis
TCTGATGAGGCTATATTTGAGACTGGGAAGAATGGCAGGATATATGTGACTAGGAGGGTAGATGAGAGGAGGTGCCCTGACTGCATTAAATCAGTCTACAAGTCAGGGAGGACAACGGTCATGATATGGGGGGCATTAAGTTGGGATTACAAGTCGCCATTAGTCTTCCTAGAGAAGCTTCCAGAACGCAAGGGCATATGTTCTAAAGCCTATCTACAGCAAGTTCTTCAGCCTATAATCTTCCCTCTCTTTGATGATCTAGGGCCGGAGTATATCTTCATGGAAGACGGGTCTAAGGTGCATAAAGGGCATGCCAAATTACCTAGACTACAGCACAATATCCGAGGGTTTAATTGGCCTCCTTCTTCACCAGATTTGAACCCTATTGAGAAAGTCTAGAGGTGGATGAAGGAGAAATTGAAAAACTTGGACTATATGCCCAAAAATAAAGTGGATTTGAAAAAGGAGTTGCAAAAGCTATAGGACCGAGTTAACCCACGTGACTTTCGCCACTACACTAAGCAATTGACTTGTAAGATTGAGGATGTAATTAAGTATAAGGGTATGGCTACTATTAATTAATAATAAGTTCCATTTTCACAGAGATTCATAAGAAGACTAAAAAATTATGATTTTTGGTAAATAAGGTCTCATTTGTTGAGTTTCGCTTAAGTGGGCCATTCCCGGTGGCCTCAGCTCTTAACAGAAGCAAGTTTGATAAGTCCAACTCAAGCCAACCAATCCTCTTCTCTCTCAACTTGGTCACAAACTCATTCCTTACGGGCAAAAATACCAACCGGACTCTTTTCATCCGGTTACTATCACTCCCTTGCCCATCCAGAACCAGGACCTCCGCCCCACCAAGCAACATGGCCCGTCTCCTCCAAAAACATGCATCAGAATCACCACATTCTCCTCTTGGAAATACTTCAATTTTTCCACCTCAAACGGTGCCATGTATGCATATATCAATATTCCAGCAATATAATGGGCAAAGATAATCGGCCTTTAGCTGCTTGTTGTAGAGCGCCTCACAACTTATTCGAATATCACGTGATTTTTTTAGCTGTGCACTGTGTTTCTAACAAAATGGCCATAATAAAAGCGCCGGTCAGGTCCACTATTATAGTCTTGACTTTTCATTGCTTTTTATCGAATCATTTTCTCAATCCCTTAAATCTTCACCAAAAAAATGTTAAGAATATCCACATGACCCAATTCGTCCGCACCGTCCCCCTTGGCCATGTCTTAATCCACTTGTCAATCACTACTTCAACATCTACGATCTATGCACGATTGATAGGAAGATCTGGACTAAATTGTAAGCGAGCTTTCTCCACGTCTTAGGAAGATAGACTCAACGGTTAAGGTCTTTCCATTCCATAGTTCCAGCTTCCAGCCGTGATTCGGTATAGCTGGTGTAGGTGCATATATACCGATAGTCGGGTAACTGTTGGCGTGGGGAAGACAGGTAAAGCGTATGTGGAGTATCTATGCCTGTAGATTTGTGAGCAATTTTAGCCGCACAAGCTGATAGCGATAGTCCTAACCCTGATTTTTCTTCAGCTTTCTGTACCGCCAGATGACAAGTAATGCCGGGGCGCAAGTCGCAAAGAGTGTCACAAGTGCTATGATTGTATCCTTAGACCAAGTCATTTTATTGTTCATATACCGGTCTTCGTGGTATAAAATGCAACATGATGATGGATCTATTTGGAGGAACTTTATGACCGATAGAACTCAGATTTTGGCCAGAGGCTACTGAGCCTCGTCAATAATGATGGTCCTGGCCCGGGAGGGAATTCTCAGGGTTTGGCAACTACCAATCACATCAATTCCGTGTGGCTGTGCCCGAACTCAGGTTTTGGATGCGCCACCATGCAGGTCGCCTCATTTTGAATGCCAAAATCTGCGTCCTTGTGGAACACGGTACTCTACTACTCTATCATCCATCATCCATCATCCATCACAAATCAAAAACTTCAATCAGAACCTTGGCAGGTCTTGTGTCATCTCCAAAAAAAAACTCATACAGAAGAGACCTCTGGAATCATTCACTTCTCACTCAGATCGCTGTTCATCATGCCTTCCAATCAGGCTAAGGCTATTCCAGAGCCTCAGTGGAACCAACACAGGGATGATATCATAGATCTCTATTTGACGGAAAACATGGCAGTCATTTGCGAGAAGATGAAAGAGCGTGGATTCTCGGCAACGTACGCACAATCCTCTACGTCGAATTGCTAGACCTTTGACTGACTTGACTTGTGCTAAGGGAATCACAATACGAATCGCGTCTTCGCAAATGGAAAATCCATAAAAATGGAACGAAGGAGGATTGGAAGAATGTCTGTAGGCTCGTACGAATCAGAGCTGATCAGGGCAAAGGTTCAGATGTCTACATGCACGGCAAACTCATTCCAGCCGACAAAGTCAAGAGGTGGACTTCGCGATTCCTTACGCCTATGGAATTGAATAACGTCCATCAAGGTAGGTTCAAATGTCGAATTATTCTACAACCTTCCAACTAAGGCCCATATGCAGCACGCCATCCACAGGCCCCGGATAGTTTTACAATCAAGTCTCCCAAAGAGGAAACTTCGTTTCGCTTTCCAACACCAGAGACACAAAATGCCTTGCCAATTCGAGAAATAATGACCGCCAACCTTCCATCTTGCCGTCTCAGTCAATCCATTGCCTTACGTGGTATTACTCCAATGCTTCATGTTCAAATTCTTTTGTGCTATTCCGATATATGTACTATCTTCATGCCAAATGGATGTACTGATATCGTTATAGGTTTGACTTTCACCTTGGGGCCTACGCCCAACTCGAGATACATAAACCCGAGACTCCTATCTGGTCCTAGCTCAAGCCTCAGTCAAGATCAAGAACCAACCGGAACGGACAACGGGTCAAATTTGTACAACAATGCCCTCCAGCTCATTTCCGACTTTCGGAACGGAACTTTTTCCAATTTGAATCCACTCGTCTCAACCCTACGCTTGTTGATGCCCGCTGTCATACTTCGGGACTTTGAGGGGCCCAACTTGATTCTGAACGAGGAGTTTGTGAATTCAGCTTTGACCCGACTCGTCATATTCACAACAACCAACAACTTTGCTGGTCTGGAGAGCCTCCCTAGCAATATTATAGAATGCTTACGAAATCCAACAAATATGCGACTGCTTGAGGAACTTCAATCCACCCCGGGCCTTGAAGTCGAAGGTTTTGCAGAAAATCTTTTTTGCGCTTCTGTTGCATCTGGGAACGCTGGCATTGCTGAGTATCTCCTTCGAACGAGTAACTTAGACTCCAACCAACTAGTGTGCAGTCGTGAAGGATGGCGGTTCACCCCAATACAACTGGCTGTTGCGCTAGGAAGCACGGAGGTCACAAGGATTCTCATTCGAGCGAAAGCCGACCTCAACAAATCACTGCTAGCGATAAACCCCCCGGTCCTACGAACGCTAAACATAGCGGTTTCGGAAATGAAAGATCCTTTCTTTTGGAAGGTTCACACTGATCTTAAGCTTGTGCGCATGCTGCTGGAGGCTGGCGCCGTATTGGGCATGGATGAACTCGAAAGCGATATCTACTCGGGTGATGTGAAAGTGGATGCCGTGGTACTTCTCATCACTTCCTATTTTAGTGCAAGTGCCACTAGACATATTGCAGGACGGATTCTCGGGATGCTGCTGCAAGAAAAATCAGACCGTATTCCATGTGACCTCAAACCACCGGATTTCACCTGGAATGTCATCATTGGTATCTTTGATAGAGATCCCATGGCCATAAATCTCATTCGAAGTTACATGGATAATCATGCGAATTTACATCCAGCACTCGATGTCATTGCAGGAGAGGGTCACCTTGAGCTGGTCAAGGCACTTCTTAGGCCTGGAGAAATACCAACAACACATATCCTCATTCGCGCAATACATAGTGGTAGTGTGGAGTTGGTGGAGTACCTTCTGGATGTAGGAGCCGATGCCAATGGTCATGTTGTTACTTCAACCAAGAGAAATATGACTCCAATAGCAGAAGCAATTTGGTCAGGAAACGCTGTAATTGTTGAGCTCCTTAAAGCTAAAATTGGATGGCTGTAGGTTAGGGACAAGCCTTAGTATGCCACTGCTTTGGTTGCAGTTTCAGAGGTTGGAGACTTGGAACTAGTTCGTGAACTCCTCAACATGGGGTCGATTCTTGATGAATACGAGCTGTTTGCGCCTCTAGCAGCATCTATGCGAGAAAAGCACGAAAAGATTGCTATGATGATCTTCGAGAGTATAGAAGCTACACTACGGTCGAAAAATATTCAAACCCTATATCTCGACAACGATTCAATTGAGTTTCCATCGCGTCGCTTTGAGATTACCTACCCAAGTACAATTAACGATGAATTCTTGTTCGGGTCTGCAGCGAAGTCCACTTTGATACGTGCATCCACAAATGGTTGGATTATTATTGTTCATAAACTGCTTACAATTGTATCGAGATTTGATGATCGAACCCTCGATGAATCTCTGCTCGGGGCAGTTAAATCAAACCACGAAAGCCTTACTTTAATGCTGCTTGATGCTGGAGCAACCCCGAGCGCAGATTGCATAGGAGCAGCGCTGGATACAAGAAACGTCAAGTTCATCGAATATCTTCTGGATGCAGAACCTAGCCTCAATAAAAAAATTGATTTTAAGTTGGAAATGGAAGGCCCAGCTGGCGTGGTTTGGAGGGCAACCAAATTGGGTCATTACTCAACCCTCGAAAGATTGATTGCATATGGCGCAGACGTTAACGAAACAAAGCTTCCAGTTGACTTCGAGATTCATGGAAGACTTGGTACCGACGAAGATGACGAATATGAGACAGCACTTGTTGTTGCTGTGAGAAAACGGGACATTAAGTTGGCTCAGCTCTTGCTTGACAATGGGGCTGATATAAACCTCTGTGCCAAATCAGGACGTGTGACACCTTTAGCAGCTGCAATCGAACAAGAAAATATTTCTATGATCAACTTCCTTCTTGCCCAAGGCGCTGATCCGGCCGATGAAAAGGCTTTGTGCACGAGCGTGCTACGGAGTCATCTACTGACCGAGCACATAATTGAGGCGTTTGCAAAACAATATCCTCGTGGAAAGAAGAATTTAGGTTCTAAAATGCTGGTGGGATTAATCTAGTAGAGAGCCTTTGATATCATCCACCAGCTTCTAAGGCTGCCAATTGATTATAATGGTCTTGTTCCAGAGCGGAAGATTGAAAAATACCGGGTGACCCCACTTGGATCGGCAATTAAAGAGGGCGAAGGAGTACATCTCAATATAGTCCAGATACTCTTGGGTGCAGGCGGTAACTCCAACAGTATTGCCTATGAACAGGAGGAAATTAACCTTACTGACCATACCCGATTTTGGGCTTCGCATATCAAGAAGACCGCGCTCTTGGTAGCCGTCGAGACTGATAAGCTGCCAATGGTCCAACTTCTTATTGATCATGGAGCGAAGGTGAATCGCCCGGCCACTATGGGCGTTAGGCGCACGCCACTACAAAAAGCAGCTGAAATTGGAAATTTCGACATGATAGAATACCTTCTGAGTAAAGGGGCGGAGATAAATGCTGTGCCAGCTCGCGTTGGAGGTGCCACGGCGTTACAACTTGCGTCAATTAGAGGCTACACCGGGATTGCAGAGCTGCTCTTGAACCAGGGCGCAGATCCAAATGCTCCAGCGGCCAAGTCAGAAGGAAGGACTGCTATTGAAGGAGCTGCAGAATATGGTCGTATGGACATGTTGAGGCTACTAACAAATGCTGGCGCCAGGATGGATCAGCGACATTATGAAAGCGCTGCAAGGCTGGCGGAGAAGAATGGGCACATGACAACTAAGAAGTACTTAAGGTCCCTTTATCATGAGAACCTTGCGGTTGAGGAGCTATTTGACTAGTTCTTAGTTTCAGCTTCGAATGTATGGGTGTAAGATTGTTTAATCCAAAACCCTCTCTTCCTGTAGTAGCAATTTGAGCTCAATTTGGTATAGATTTCAATAGAATCAAGAGAATAATTCCACGTACATTCCGAAACAACAGCAAACCCTATCACAATTTGGCCTTAACATCAGCTCCTGCAGCAGCATCCATCCCCCAATCACTAACAGCCATCATCGCCTCCGCCTCTAAAAGAAAAAACATATACCCCTCCATCCCAACCTTCTCCGGCCCCAACACCTTCACCCTCGCCTCCTCATGCGCCTTCTCATCCACCCCATGCGGCACCATCGGATTATTCAACAACGCTCCCAAAGGCTTGAACCCCTCCCCTTTCCCCTCATCCTGGCTATTAACTACAACACCAATAAACTCACTCATAGTATTCCGATGGAAATACGGCGGCCAATACGTATCCTCCATCACATACCATCTTGGCGGAAAGATGGCAAAATCCACCACCGCCGTTCCGGGCTCTCGATGCGAAGGCGCTGTTAAGACGGTAGAAATGCTGGGGTCGGGATGGTCGAAGAGTGTGCTTCCGATCACGCTGAAGCGGCCTAAGTCGTATTTGTAGGGGTAGTATGTACCATGCCAAGCGACGACGTCGAATGGGGTGTGATCCTGGGTGCGAGAGTATAGTTTTCCGGCGAGTTTGATGATTACGCTCCAGTTGGAAGGTTGGCAGGTTGCTATTCCGTTCTCGATGCTGCCTTCGAAATGAGCGGTTGGGATTTGGAAATCTCGGACGTTTGCAAGGGAACAACCTGGGTCTATCAGTACTATTGGATCTTTGAGTGGGGAAGTTAGACTTACTACCAATAGGTCCCAATTCTGGCAACTGAAAATGTCCCTGAAAAAGCTCACAGATATACCCTCTCGCAGGACCATTCGGAACAGTCACCCTATATCTGATACCTCTAGGAATAACAGCAATCTCATTCTGCCGGACAAGAAGGCTTCCCAGCTCAGTCTGGATATCAAGCGTCCCAGCATGTGGGATGATCAAGTAATCACCATCAGCTGAGAAGAAGACGGTTTGCGGATCCATGTCTTTGGATGCGGAATATACAAGATACGCCAAACCAGCCTTCGTTGCAGGATCTCCAGATCTTGCTAGTGTTTTCTGAGAAGATATCCAATCATGGCCAGGTTCCATTGGGAAGTCATTCCATTGCAGTGGATTGGGAGAAAGCTGAAATTTTGGCGGATTATCTGTTGTGGATATCGCTGAGAACTTTCCTTGAGATAGAGAAGGATGAACACGATACATCCATGTCTGTAAGTTGGTTGCTCTTGGCGCCGTGAACGAAGTTCCTATTCTCAAAGTCAGCGTGGCTATTTCAGATACTCAAAGCCCGAGCATGTTTTAGAAGTGGAAGGACATTTTGAGTATCAAAGTCAACCCTCAAAACACAACTCACCAGAAATCCTCTCAGTACACAACCCAAAACCCGGAACTTGTGGACTATTAATCCCCACCGGATTCGCGCCCCTCACAACCTCCGACCTATATCCCATCACATCTTATCAGCCTCGTCTCCCAAATCGCAAACACTCTATTTCACTTACTGATGATACCCTCCAAACCCCTCCAGGTAACTATACTTCTCCTCGACGCTGAATTTTGTTGTTGGCATTTCTGTTTCTTTTCAAGTTTGATACTTTGATAAAACCGGATCTCTCGTTCAAATTTAATACTTTGATAAAGTCGGCTCTCTCGGACTTATATAGAAAATGAACAGATGCTTATACCGCAATATCCGCAAAAGCCTTTCGACGATCCGTGAAAGGCTGTCAGATCAGAGATGCGGGGAAGCCACCTGCACTTACCCCACATCCCGAGTCACGGGCCGTGCCGAAGAGCCGTCTTTCTACACATGTCTCCCCATTTCGTCTCACCTCTGCAGCTTCCTTTCATAATCAGAAAAGTATCCTTTATCGCGTTTTAAATCTCAACCCTCCAAGATCTTTTTACCGGAAATTCGCAAAGTAAATTATGAAACCCTACGGGAGTAATACGTCCCGGTAAATCCAGGAATTTCCAAGGTGTAGCTAGGATTTCTGGCCTTTTACTGGAATTTATCCTGGAATCCCTTGAATTTGAAATTTTTTTTAATAATCTAATAATGTTCTTGAATCTGCTAGGTTATCCAGGATCCTCCAGGAATACTGGAATTAATCAAATTAATGAAGGAAAATCCAGTCAACTCTTCAATAAAGTTAATGTAAAGCGCATTATTCCTAGCAATCCTTTTGAATTAGTCCTCTCCCTTCGATCTCTCCCTCAGATCTCTCCCTCAGAGTAAGTCCCTCTCTCTAGCGTACGTTTGAAAGCGGCGAAATAAAAACTCGAAATCAAAGTGCATGCTAAAATATATCAAAAAATGCATTAATATATTGTATTTTTTAGTGGGTAGTTTTTTTTTGAATAAATTCCTGGAAAAAAATTGAAATTTAATTTTTTGGAAATAGTCTTGAATTTTAAATCTAGGAAAACCAGGATTTGCCCTATAAGGAAATCCACATGCCAATAGAAGAGAATGCGACTTTCCTGGTAAGTCTCTCCGCTATTGTTCTAAGACGACTAGCTAAGAATAGAGGTAGATCACAGCACGCTGTCGAGCTTACTGCAGATATGGAAAGTTACATCAAAGTGTCTAGTTATTGTTGGTAGAGTGATCTCCTATGTATCCATGATTTCCTGTTCCCAATACAATCATTAGAACACCTCACCAGCGTTCTCTAGAACGAGAAGAAGATGTTGCTGTCATGAGGAGCACAAGACACTTGCCTGGCCCACGGAAAGTTTCTGACAGTATGCGGATTGTAGGCCTGCTACTTTGAGGATGATGAGCGGAGCGAGGAGAGCAAGAGCGTGGCGAGGCGTGAGTCTGATTGTAATCTGTACAGGTCTATCTTACTGATACTTAGTCCTATTGCTATACGTCGTCGAGGCTTTCCACGCCTTCTCCATCCATTTAGTGACATAGTCGCTCCGATTTCACTCGCATTCTTGCATTCTCCTTCACTTGGCTCTTTAGCCCTCTCTTTTATCTCAACCAGGTTTATGTCAGTTTAATACTGTATCCAACCATCCATAACTTTCATGTCGATCATTGGCTGTCTCCATCTCAATAAGGCTATTATCAGTCTCATCAATCTCAGCTTCTTGCTCGCCCACGGTTGGCTCGACACGTTCAGTCTCAGGGTTGAACGCGAAATGTGGACAAGACAGTCCTAGCGGTCTTTTGTTGTTCAGTGTGTCGATAGCGAACATGTACATTGAAACAACTTCGTCGGGGCGTAGCTTGCGAAGACCAATACTCCGAATACGTTGATTCTCTGACGTTCCGACGATAATCTTGGGAGCAGTAACTTGCCAAACCGATCCACAGTTTCCTACTTTGACGAACTGTAATGATGGACAGCACCACTTAAAGGACCGCACAAGATAATGCGTAACGGTCTCTTCAGGACAGCGAGATTTATGACAACATCCAGGCAAGCACTGCTCTGAAATTTGTGTTCCCGGGTGGAGGTACGTGTGTCTCATAACTAGCTTGAGCTCCTTGAGATGCTTACAATTCTGTAAATACAGGTGAAGTTGAAACTGCAAAACCATTAGACTTTGCAAATTTAAGCGGGTCGTGTTCATCGACTAACCCATTCCGTATTCAGGTCAATATCTATAGCAAGCCGTTCAAGAAATAAACCGTGATCGCATATGAGATCCAGAACTGTCTTCTTCAGCACTCGGGTAATGGAGGAATCATTGCCAAGTGTCTCATTGCCCGAGTCTGAGCTGCTCGAATCTGAGCTAGACGTCTCCTCGGTTTCGAATGCGTCGTACACGGGTTTATCTGTCAAGTAGACCATCTTCAAGGTGGGAAGTTTCTGTTTCAAGTCATCAAAATGGCACTTCTTGGGATCCATCGAGGGTAAAGGTTGCGTGATGATAAGTTCCTGTATCGAATTGCCACTTCTGTTGAGCCAATCTGTTACAGATGCGTCGAGAATCGTAATCTCTAGCTGTCGCAGTGCAGAACAGTGCTTTAACATGTCCCATTGAACATTCAGAGAGGTTGGACGCTGGCCAACACTAGATCTCACGCCACCGTTCCAAACGTGTAGGTTTCGAAGGGATTCAAGATCCACAAGTTTCGCCAAGTAGTTCTCACACTTAGACATGGACGGTAGGAGGTAGGTTCCGTGACCCAACCTCAATGTCTCCAGTTTTAAAGGCTTAAAATCAATACACGAAGAACACTGCAGACACAGCATCTCCAGATAGTCGTCATCCGGTCTCACAATGAGAATGTCTGGATTTTCGTTTTCAAAATGGTGGGAAGGTAGGGTAAGGCTCAGACCAAGTTTCTTCAACCGAGGAGACTTGGAAATGATATGTGCTACTCTATTTAGCAAGGATACCTTGACTTCAGCGGATAGTTCAAGTTCGTAGAATCCATAAAGTTCGAGTGAGGTCAGATTTTTGAATCCAGTTAGAAAATCGATGTTATGGAGGCATTCCCAGTCCGGCTCCTTAACGCTAGTGCCATAGTACAAGACTGACAAATGGCGAAGTGTCTTGCACTGCCAGAGAGCATTGCAGAGCTCAGGTATTTTATCCTCGTATGGGCCCATCATGCCCATGAAATCTGTATCTTCGTAGGCTCGGCAGTCAAATCTGTCACGGGAGAAGGAGACGTGAGATACTTGTAACTAGGAGTGACGTTGATCCATACCGAAACGATTCGAGGTTTGGCATCGATGTGATCCATTTGCTGATGCATATACCAAAGTCCGAGATCACGTTCAGCTTATAATCGAATAGATCCTCCTCGTCGAGGTCAATGCCCAGGTGATCATCATCTTCGAAATCCCATACTAAAACCTCGAGGTATTTCGTATGTTTGATGGTCGACGGAGGGTCCTCGTCGTGCGCGTCGCGATAGAACTCCGGTGGATGGTTAAATAGTCCTATGACGAGGCGCTCATACGCAAGTGCGCTGAAAAGCTGCGCAAAGAGGTGACACTGACGAACCAGCGCTCGAAGCGTTCTGCGATCGACAATCTGCATCTCCATCATTAGCGAGCCACCTCTAAAACACTTGTATCCAAATCTGTCTGGGATTTGTTGGACTCTGAAGACCACTACCCCGACGGTTGACGATGCGCTGACTTTGCATCAAGCATTAAGCACCATGATCTTGCTTCCAGCGGGGAATGAAATCAAGCAAGCAAGAGAAAAAGGAGCACAAACCAAGTCTCCAATCATGAGAAGCAACTCCGTGGGCAAGTCGATGATTGATGGTGGCATCTTGAGTGAGATAGAAGCGATGCTGTTGAGTCCTATTGATGTGTTCGCTGATGGCGATGCGCAAGACTTGGGTGATTTTGCGGTTGTTATTTCGAGAAGAGTTGAGCAGAACGAAAAGCTAGATTAGAGGAGATTGTCGAGAAGGAGCAGAGCGGTGTTGAGACTTCCGTTTTTGAGTCGACTCGTCACGAACTCGGTTTGGAAGGCACTTGCCAGCCCACGAAAAACCCGTTGAGTGAAACTACTAATTCATTTGGCAGCACAAAAGTATGATTAGCACATCACAAGATCATCAAGAGACATCAAGGCAATTTTATATCTCATATTGCTGACTATCAGTCTACAACATCGACATGCCACACCATCTTATTCGAGATCCGGTGCCCATTTTCATCCATCCATCTGTCCACTGTCAAGGAAAATCAGGACTCCTCTTCTCAGCGAAGGGGGGTCTGAAGAAATTTCGCAAACCAGAACCATAACCAGGTCCTTCACCCGCCGAGACCCAAAAACCAAGCGGGCATTCGCCTCGCAAAATGTACAAAAGAAAAGAAAGATAAGTAAACCAGGTGTAAGTAGCAATCGCAAAGTCGAGAGTTTGTCTTTCTTTCATTTTCCCCCATGCAACAACATTTTGTTTGTATCGCCGCCTCGAAAAATCGCGAAAAGGAAAGAAGACAGACATCGTCCCGTGTGTAAATGCAGCAGAAAGGCCTTTCCCAGCGAATTGGGGTTACAATCGAGTTTAACGCCAGTGTCCCATGCAAAATACCCAGCCCAGGACCCGATGACGGTGTCTTCAGTTTCGCTCCGTGAACGCCGCGCTGTCGTAACTTCAAGGAAATAAGATGAGGGCCAAATTGGCGCTTTTCTGACAAATTTGATATAAAATAAATGAGTGAGTGGGGTGCCTTTATCGTTTATCTTGGCTATTATTGCGATGCATGATGTAATCTCCAGGATTGGAGACCACCGATGGTGCTCGCGGGGTTGGTTCTTCGTCCATAGGATCGATTTGAGAAGATGCCGGTCTTGGAGTTTCGAGAAGGTCAATTTCTGAAATTTTGGAGCCGGGAGAGTGGAAGACTTCTGGTGGGGTCAGACTCGCACCAGTGATCTCCGATGCTGCAGGAAGTTCTTCGACTACAGTTGGTGGTGGCTCAATAGTGTCAGCACTGGCACCAACATCCGAACTTGATACCACGCTTCCTCGACTGTTTGTACGCATCATCTCCGTACCAAGCTTAGAACCACGATGAGTCTTTGCGACGCTTCTTGGACTTGACTTCTCGCGAACACATACGTCACCAAGCTCCTCGTCTTCATCGTCACCAGACTCAGCGCATTCATGTCGATGCTTCTCCATCGACTCTCGCTTGGCCTTCATCTTCTCAGTTGATCGTTGTCTGATGGGCAATTTATGCACAACTTCCATTCGTCCCGGAGCAGACTCTTCGTGGAGCAAATGGGGTGGAAGTGATTTCGGGAGGTCGCGAGAGTCGAGGATAGCCTCCTCGTTGCTGATTCCTAAACCAGAGTTCTCGTCCCAGTCGCCCGTAGCCTTGCGACTGATGACCACTGGAATATCTTCGTTCATGAAAGACTCGTTATCGCCAAACATGCTGGAGCTGATAGAATCCTCACGGCTTGATCCTCTAAAGCTGCTGCCCGGCATGTGTGCATACCCTGATGAGCCGGATGTCGGACTATCTTCAAGTCTTAGGCTTTCTTGTCTCAGACCAGATGGTTGTGGATAGCCGATAGGATTGGATGTGTTCTGACCAGCAGGTGGAGCCTTCCACTGACAAAGTCGACACATTGTCTCGCTAAGCTTAGATGTGGTTGGAGGTTTCTCAATCAAGGCATCAAAGTGATGAGGTGTTTGAAGCTCCTTGAGGTAGCCAGTAACAGCAACAATAGGAGTATGCATGTTGGCATTCTTAGTATCTCGAATCATGCGTGCGACATCAGCTCCGTTGATTTGAGGCAATTTGAACTCCATCATGATGATGTCAAATTTGATTTCACTCATAGCATATCGCATGGCTTCAGCTCCGTTTGCAACCGTAATCGTGCGACAACGCAGCTTCTCCAGCAGCTTTTCCATGACCATTCGAGAGACCGGATGATCTTCACAAATGAGAACATCGAGCGGACGGAATGCGGGACCATCAGCAAGAGTGATCTGTGACATTCGCCGAGAGCTTTGACGTCGTCGTTGAACACGTAGAAGAGCATTTGCCTTGTCGCCCTCGTTATCAGAAGAAGATGGTGACATATCGAAGACCTGGCTTCGTCGCTTGCGATGCGAAAACAAGTCTGCCGGGATTGGGCTTCCTTCTTGAGATCCAACAGTTTGTGATCGAGCACGATTGGACGAGCCACTTGCTTGTCTGGGCGTCGAGATCTTCTGTGGTGACAAGGCTAAGGGTGCAGGTGTAGCACCTCTACCTTTGATAGGCGACGACACAGCTGAAACGGCTTTCTGAAGACTGGCTGGCATACGAGGAACTTCGAAAAAGCTTCCAGGTGCCAATGAGTTGCTCGATTGGTGTGACAAACTTGAAGAATTGCTCGAAGTCTTGCGTCGTCCCTCGCCATTCTGGCCTGCAACAAACGAAACGAGCAGAGGCGATGACGGTTGCGAAGCTCGACTAGGAGATGAATTCGATTGGCTCAGTCCAGAGGGAGATGATGGTCGCTGAGAAGCCTTAGCATTCGACAAGGTTCTCTGGATAGGCATTGGCAATATCGGGCTGCCTTCCAACGTGGGCCCTGGAGATAAAGCACCACTCGGTCCGGCGACGGGACTGACAGGCGTAGTATTCTTGCTCTGAGCAGCCATAGCTTCTGCTCGAAGCTTTTGAATCACATCTTTGTTTGCCTTTTCTAGAACTGGTAAGTTCTTGAAAGCAAAGTTACCGAAGTCATCGGCCACTACCGGCTCGCTGAGCCTGCGACTCTTCATGTCGCGCACGTGTGGCGGAATATGCAACGGCATCAAACCTCGCTTGATCGAATTTACTTGAGACCTCACTCGAGACAGTGCATCGTGTGGGCGATCGTGATATTCCGTACCCGCCGTCGAGGGAGGTGAAGTTGCATCTTCAATCTCTTCTGCAAAAGATTGCAAGGTAGCACCACGAGAGTCGAAATATTCGGTATCTTCAGGATTTTCCGGAGCTGGAACGAACTGCGCATCGTCCTCAAGAAGCTTTCCCCAGTTGACACCTTCGAACCATGGATGGTTTCGGATCTCTTCCCCGCCGCATGAGAACTTTTCGTCGGTATTGGCACCAATTCGACCTCGTGGATCAAGACACAGAAGCTTGTTCATCAGATCTTTTGCTTCGGCAGAAACTTCGAAATCGTTATCATCCGGCCACGAGATACGCCGAGCAAGAATGTTCTCAAACACTTCGTCGGGAGTTCCTGCATGGAAAGGGGGATATCCGTATAGGAACTCAAACAAGATGCAGCCCACAGACCACCAATCGCTCATCTCATCCTGACCGACACCGTTGACAGTCTCAGGAGCTAGATAGTCAGGTGTTCCCACGAATCGACGATTACTGTCATCAGGGTCGAAGAGAGCCATTGGAGGAGGCATCATACTCGTCTGTGGAGGCGTGTTTCTCTGTTCGGAACTGGAGTGGCTGGTGACATGGTTGAGCGAAATGAGGTCTGGGGAACCACTGCCTTCATTCTCACTCATCTCTTCGATAGGAGACTTTCGTGCGGCCATTTGTTGCCCAGCGGATTCATTCAAGGAAAAGCTGCTAAACATCTGATTCAACGCTTCACTTCCACCGCTATCGCTGCGACCTGAAGCTCGCCGGGCTTCCTTGTTGAGTGTGGACTCTCGGCTGAGATTGAAATATGACGGCGTAGATAAGCTTGCAGCAAGATCAGGGGTCATCTGTGGAGTCGAGCCAGGTGAGTGGTGACCTTGGAAGTCAAAGGATGTCGAACGTGATGAGCTGATCGATGTTGTTCGGGCAAACGGGCCTGATTTGAGAAGGTCTGGAGCAGATTCGTTGGTTTGGCTATTGAGAACACGCTTCTGTCGGCCGATCAAACCCATTCTTGAAAGACCGAAATCAGTAAGTTTCAGATGGCCTTTCTGATCAATGAGAAGGTTATCGGGCTTCAAATCTCGATGAACGATACCTCGATTGTGGAGATGCTCCACGCCCAAGATAACTTCACCAAGATATTTCTTTGCCCAATCTTCTGGAAGACCACCAAGAACCTTGATGAGGGAAGCACAATCTCCTCCGTTAAGATACTCCATGACCAGATAGAGGTAATCTTTGCTGGAGAAAGTCCAGTACAATTTGGCAACGAAGTCACTTTCACCTTGCCACATCATGATAGCTCGCTCGGCCTTGACATTTGTAACCTGATTCTTAGCAACCATGTCTGCTTTCTTTAGGACTTTGATAGCATAATAGTCGCCAGTAGATTTCTTCTTAGCGAGGTAAACACTCCCGAAAGCACCTTTGCTAATTGGCTTGATGATCTCGAAGTCTTTGATGGATGGTGGTACAGCTCGAGCTTGTGGGGCATTAACAGATGTCAGGCGAGGTGATGGTGGTGGACGTGATGGATCGGATCCTGCAGCTGATGACTGTCGTCTGTGGTGGCTAGGGACCAACGCAGGTGAGCTGAACTCGCTACCAGGTAGCATTGGAGAAGCTGTAGGAGACACGATGCCTTCATGAATGGGCAGCGCGCGAGGTTTGGCGATTCTCAGAGGAGATGATGGTTGAGGCATGCGGACAGGCGACTCTTGTCTGCGAGGCGAGACGGCACCTGGAAGAATGAGACTTCGTCTATGGCGTTGTCGAGAGCTTGCTGCTCGTCGCAGATCACCAAACTCGGATACTGGAGACTCGGTCCGAGCAGGACGGGACATAACTGAAGAGGATCTAATACTGCCATCACTGTTGTCACCAGCATCGCTCTCAAAAAACAAGGATTGACGGCGGGAGTCTTGAGATTGCGAGAGAATGCTCTGATGACCTGTATGAGATCGTGGTGTGGGACACTCTTTTGGGCTACTCGAGCGTGTTGACACAGCAGTGGATGACGATCGCCTATCACCAGCTCGGCCCATTTCAGCTTCCCGGAGTGCCATTGCGAGAGAAGATGGCCCATCGAAAGATCCACTGAAGAAGCCATCCTCGTGAGCTGGAGTTCTCTCCTCATCATCCTCGGAATCAGTGAGGTGACCTGCAGCGATTTTGGTAGCTTTCCGTACAGCCTCATCAATGCAATCTTGTACAATCACCGAGAATTCGATACGGATGCGTTCGGAGTATTCGATGATTCTGCGGTGACGAAGAACGGCTTCGACTTTCGCCTTGGCTGCTCTCTCGCTGTCAGCACAAAGCAAAGCTAGACCCTGCTCTTGCTCCAGTGTGTTAGTACTGGGAGATGACCATTGCATAACCTGAGAAATTCGTGATTCGGACTGTGGAGATTGCGTGCGAAACTCGCCAGGAGCTTGCGATGGTGCTTCCTTGATAGCAGGTGTATTGATTTCGATAGAGGTATCGCACAAGTCCAGCAGCAGTTCTACGATTCTGGCCTGGGGTCGTCGGACCGCGAATGATCGTGCTCGAGCATGCCCGAAGCCAGTTCTGGATGTGTCTCTAGATCTACCCTCGGGTGTACCTGGAGATGCAGTGCCAGAGGAAGATGAGGATGTCGCGGAGTTTGGTCCAATGGGCATACCTTTGTACTCTGCTTGTGGAGGAGTCAAGATAGCCTGGTCACCAGAAGTAGGCCGGGCTTTCCGGGCTTCAAGAGCGTCGAGGACCTTGACTATTGCGTGACGGTGCTCAATCAGATTTTCGTGGCACATCTGAACCTCCATCTCGGCCTTGTGTTCCTGCAAACAGAGCTCGGTGTGTTTCTCGAACCACCAAGGGGGAATCTGGCGTTCACAGATACGACACAGGACTGGCAGAGGTGGAGCATGATTCTGAGGGTCGTCCAAGCCAGTCTCAGCCAATGTAGTGAGGTAGCTGGCAAGGACCTCGGCACCAGATCCTAGAGAATCGACAATGACGGCTGGCAGGTCAATTTGGATCTCACGCGGTGCTATCCAAGGTCGAAAACTCCACATAGTCTGCAAAATATATTAGCATTAATCCGAGAACATTAGTTTGCACAACGTACGTGACTTTCTCCGCCAGATGATCGGTCGTAGACCATGATGCCTTGTCCTTCCAGGTCAATGGTGAGAGGTTCGTCTGGAGCAGCAGCCTCTTCATCGCCCTCAGCCATGAGCTGATCTGGCATCTGAAGAGGCGCCAACTTAGAAGCAGGGCCTAATTGCACCGAGAACCGTACTATCTGACTCCTCGAATCATCCTTCTTCATCGACTCGACAACCTCCGCAAAGACTTCCTTGTTGTCGCTGACTAGAAGGTCTTTGATTGCTTTTCCCTGGACTGACTCGAAGGTTGTCCCGATAACGTCGGTCCATGAGGGGCTAACCCATCTGATGGTGCCATCGAGACTCAAGTCCATGATCACATTGAGAGTCTGTTCAGCAGCCTCCCGCAAGTCCTCTCTCTCCTCCCGAATAGCTGCACTGAGGGAGCGCTCCATCAAACCACCAGCTTGTGCACGCAACTGCGACACAACTGGTGGGGCCAGCATGTCCTTATTGTCCTCCATTGTGAAGTTGATTCCGCAGAATCAATCCCTGCGCCAACATTGACCGTGTCTGCCGATGTCCCGTCGTAATCGCTGGCTCAGCAGAATCACGATTGAGGGCATTCGCGTCGTTTGTTATCGGTTATCGTAAGCTGGAAAGCGTGTCGAGAGAGCGTCTGCAGAGCAGTCCGGCAGGGAGCCCAAGACTAGCAAGTGGTGACTGAGCAAGACATCATGAGGATTGATGCTGATGTCTCTGTGTGTCGTGATGGGCAAGGTAAGCGCCCCTGTGGAGAAAGTTGCCGGCGTTACTGTCTGTCGACTCTGGTCGTTCGCAGGTGGTTCGGGGACAGGGTTGAAAGTGAATGGACGGGGTCGAGAGTGAAGGTGAGCCCCAACTCTATCGATCGTCAAGAGGAGGAGGAGGGCACACGTCGCACAGGGCCGAGTGCTCGCAGCAATGGGTGGGTTACGTGTCGGAGTTGTCGTCGAGGTCGAGAAAGAAAATAGCAAGAAGAGAGGATTCGGATTATTTGGACCCTGCGATAGTTGATTGTGAGATCCTGAGGCAGCACAAATCAGCTGTGTTGGTGTGGGAGAAGCGGGGGATAATTGCAAGAGGTAACGGGAAAGACGAGACAAGGATATTTCTGGGCTGCACGAATGCTGAGCGAGGTCCGTCATTCACCCAATCACTGTACCAGCACCCAAACAAAAGAGAAGATACCAAACTACAAAGGGACAAGTCGACGAGCAAGGACGAGCATTTTGAATAAAATTCTTGGTTTGGCCTGCGTCCTGGCAATTCATCGGGATTGGTGCCGAGAGCTTGACAAGTATGCAAGTCTGCAGCAGCAACAAGCAGTAGCAATAGCAACAGCAACACCCAGACTCAATTCTATTTTGTTCTCGTTGCGTCTGCATTCAGTGAGTAGTGCTTGTGTTGCTGTTGGTTTAGCTACGGCTACGGCTGCAACGGTCATGTCTGACTCTGACAAAGGAAGCATCATGCGCTTCTAGATCCTGCGATCTGCGTTCTTAAAGCCGTCGTCAATACTTTCTTCTTTCTCCTCCCTTCCCTTACCACTCCGTTCACTCTTGCATTGAACCTTTCCACCCTCTTCTTTGCCTATGGCCCCAAGAACACAATTATGATGAAAAGATATGCATAGCATCCCTTCTATTCATCATATTCGGTTCTTTATCGAATAGATATCCTTATCCTTCATGGAACGAGCAGCGCGTCATTGGGTCCCTGGCAATCACCTGCACGGCGATCAATTATCCAGATTGAGGCCTCTGAGCTGCTTATCCATCGTCAACTCAACACTTCTCAGGTATCACCAAGTCAATTTGTGAGTCGACTGTGTGAGGGAGGGAACAAACTCGTATGCAATCGTAATCGTGTGTACGGTGTATCCGTAGATCGATGATTGTGGGAGTCTTCTGGAGTCGGAGTATCTTAGCATTCCGACACCAGGGGTGCTATATTATTGTCTGGGGGTTGTCATAGAATCCGCCAAATAAGAATAACTCCCGCCGACGCACGATGTTCTGTCGGCCTTCTTTTCTTCATCCTGCATCCTGGTGGTTGTACTGGTGATACTGGCCATAATTTGCCACTCGGCAACAACCCCTGAGTATATCAGTATCCGCTATGTGTTTTGTTTGAACTCCCTTAAACTTTCTCGTCCAAAGCAAAAATAATCAGCATCCCACACACTCTCCCTTTCTTCCCTCTTACCACCCTCTTGCACACTGCGGCCACCCCTCTGCTGCGGAAGCATCCCTCCTCCCACCCCGTCACACCGCTCCATCTACTCCAATCGCACAGCGTGCATCTCAGCAGCATGCCAACCCCTAGCAACAACGTACATACATACATACATGACGAGACAACCCTCAGCGAGTGTCCCCACCACCATCGCCCTGCACCTCTGATTCCCGCATCTCGCTGCCCCCAACGATGAATACATTGACTACATTGGATAAAGGAACTCGCCCAGCACGTTCAAGGTACCAAGCGACCTGTCGTCTCACCACGTCGGGGGCCAGAAGAGGCATGCGACCAGCCGAATTCTCCGCGTGCCAGTCAGCAGGTCGCAAAAAGCCCATCGTTCGGGCATCCTTCCCTCGATGTGGTAGCACGTGTGATAGGTCCAAAGGACGCACGGAGGTGCAGCGGCGCCCTTGGGGGTTTCCAGCAGTGGGGTGAGAAATTGGATCCCGCATCACACGACGATGACGGCAATGACCAGAACTGCCTTTGTCTCAACACGAAATGTCTCGACACTAATCGAGTCATTGTCACCCCCGGATGCATGTCTCAGTCCCGGATTGTGGGGTCGAAGCTTTGCGAAGTGGCCGTAAACGGGTCAGCAGGGCCATTTCCCGTCACGTGATCTGCAACAAGGTTGCGAATTGCCGTGGCGGTGGGAAAAATGGTGCGGTCTGTGAGGGCTTGGATGCATTAATGGTGCATTGGGGCTATTGACTTTGATTACCTCGTTTGTCGAGTTGTATGGTAGCTCAGTCCACTTGCGCATCTCTGTCTCACTGGGACCAACAATCGAGATTGAAAGCGGCAGCATCCGAATCATGGAGTCGAGGTCACATGCCCGTTCTTTCTCAAACAATGGCTAGCGTTAGACCCAAGCCCGGCAGTCTAGGGCTGCATAATTTGTTGTTCCAACGTCCTCGAAATTTAGCCTTGGAAATGTCTCAAATGTTGTTCTTGGACTGAGACAATTGGCGTTCGTCCAAGTGGTTGGAGAATTTCCTGCTACTTCGGGGAATGCGAGTGACTCCAAGATCTTTGCTCATCACCCCACATTCCTACCCCAAGACAGTGGTCGTGGTACAACTTAAGGGCAGGGGATCTCCATGCGAATTCGCGCACCCCTCAGTTCATGACCGTTTGATCTGCATGTCATTTCGTTCCTGAAGGATCCGAGGGAGAACTGTTTTTAGAATTGCCGTTCTCTTCACGAGGAGGACAGAGTTTGAACTGCGAAGCCAAAATTAGCTTTCTTTCTATGTGAACTTAGATGGTGTACGAGAAGTACAATTACCTTGGCTTCCGAGTACGAAAGTCTGCTTTATCATCTCCTCCCCGAGATGCAGGATTCACTTTCTCTATCCTGTCCAACTCGGACGTTTCAAAGCTTCCGACTTACCTGTCTTATCAGTGCATGGAATCCGAGCTGGATAAAGTGTTTTCTTGTGTTTCCTCCAAGTCCCAAAACTGAAGCTCTTCTTCTTTGTGTGTTGCCTAGAAACACAACGTTATTGGCTGTCTATCCAAGAGGCCAAGATCTAGACTCTGTTCTGCAGTACAAGCATGGTATGCAGGAAGGGCTCAACCCTAGATGATTTCCTGTACACTTCTTCTTTTCCATATTATCCAAGTCAGCAGTTGCACACCATACTGTCGTGCAACAGTATCCCGTGTGCTACCACGGATGTGGGGCGATTTTGAGGGAACATGAAGCTTCCCGTTGTGTTTGTACTGAGGTAAATTGCTCCCAATTATGATCTGCTCTTGCAGAGTTAGTATAGTCCCATGATATGTCGGGTCTTGAATCTGTACACTTGGCAGTTTTTCTTTCATCCGAAACTCGAAATTTAGACATATACCAATATGAGAATGTGGATTGTGGAAAGGGAGCAAATTTCTCAATTTTTGGTGGTAGTAATGATTAGGATGGAAGAAAAATGTGCCAAGTGAGAGGAATATCGCTGAACCCTGGCTTAACACGTGATAGTTGTCACAGATCCGAACTACCGCTGGTCCAATCTATCTGCACTTCTGTGGTTTCTGACTCTCTTGACCACCAAATACTGCTTTCCGACTATCAATCTAAGGCAACCTATCGTTAGTCTCAACTCACTTGAAGTTTGAGAGAGATATGTCACGTGCTGCCCAGCTCTTGCTCCTCCCCCAGATAGCCGTAGAGGAGCTATACTTGAGTAAAATCTGCACTGCCTATTCGTCTTTTCTCTGATTCTTCCAAATCTTAAGACAAGCGGAACATCCTCATCTCTCTCCTTTTCCTTGCCGTGTTTCCCATTATCCTTCACATGATCCTGTCCCAGATCACTTGCAGGCCCTTTCACTTCATCACTTGATGCTAAAGTTTACGGACTTTGAATCACTTCTTCCAGAAGCTTCTTGATGGAAAGAGTCTCCTCGTCTTCTAGTTCAAACACCTTCAAGTATGGCTGAAGGGCTTACTACAATAGTTCTTACCACATTCGCCGAGGTACTGATACTGCTCGTGGGATCTTCATCTTCTTAATTCGTTCCGATTCTCATATTCGCTCTGATATGCTACTGCGTCTGCATGTTTGCCTCCTTCAGGGAGGATAGCCGCCAAGGAAGATCTAGCAATTATAACGTCGAGGTCTTCCAAGCTCAATTTCTGACCCGTTATTCTCCAGTTTTCTGCTATCAGCTCTTCAGTGAATTCAAATTGGCCTTGTTTTCTCGAACACTGTGCCATGGTCCTCTGATTAACAGATCTTGCCGTAAATTCTACAGTGATCTCTTCCAGATGTGCAACAAAATATTATTCAAAGAGCTGATTAGCTATTTAGTTCCGCACTGAGAACGTCTCTGGGTTCCGATTCTCGATTCTATCTTTTGCTGCTATAGCAGAAGCAAGAAATGGCTTTGGCAGCCTAATCAGCGATATCTTTGGAAGTTGGAGACATGCTGGGCATTAATTGCGGCGACGGTTGTTTTGAGGGTCGGGACTTGACAATTGGGAGTCAACCCCTCCCGTGGAGCTTCAAAAGAGGCCTCGTAGACGTGCAACAAAATATGTCCCTGGAACTTGATTGGCCAAATAGCCTATTTAGCGCAGTACCATAGCTAGATATGAGAATTGACTTTCGAGTTTGTATATTTGTAATCTACTTCAGAAACAAGAAACAATTTGGAGATAGTGTAATACATAATACACTCTGAATTTGATCAAACAATTAATAAAGTTATAGTAACAATACAGAAATCTGAAGGCCGACACTTGAAGTTTGACCTCCCCCGACTGCTCAGATTTCGCCGTCAAGTCCCCAAATCAACTCTATCGGCTTGTAGATGTGCAACAAAAATTATTTTTCAAGAGCTGATTGGCGGTAGGTACTTAGTGTGGAGCTCAAAACAAATAAGTATACTCGATACTCTCTATGTTTGCTATTCTGCTGCTATTTACTATGGAAAGCTCACATATCTTCCAGCGAGTTTGATTTGTTACTATTGTTCAATTATCGTGATGTTTTGAATAATTCAGGGTTACTTGAAAGTCAGACTTCACCAACTGCTTGATTTCTCCCGTGGATGTCTGTCCCTGGAAACTCCAAGTCCTCGTATTCATGGAAGCGACACAAAATGTTACTTGACGGACTTTGAGAGCATCTCTGATTCGATACGGCTGTGCAATCGGTACGACTTAGAGGGCGAAAGTCATAAGATAATTATGATTTTCAATGATTTCGCTTTTACATTTGCAACAAAGCTGTCCACTTGCTGCTGGGCTTTTGTTGTTTGCTGTTTGCTGATAGTCAAAGTTCATGTTGAATTACCTAGGTAGACAAGGCTGTCAGAATGAAGAGAGAAAGGGCTACTGCTCGTCTAAATTGCTATTTTCGTCTTAGAGTGAATGCTACTCTAAGCACAGCTGGAGTCTTCAGCGGGCTGATTTGGAGTTGTGATCTTTTCACTGCTTTACAACTTTATGGAAGGAACGGAAGCGATCTATTCAATATCGCGTATTCGCTTCGAGCCTTCGTCTCTTTTCCTTCGCGACTCACTTCCTTCGCGACTCACATCTTTCGCGACTCACTTCCTACGCGATCCCTTTTGTTGGTTCCTAGACTTCTCAGCCTACCTTGGTACCGGGTACGGCGGACGCGTCCAGTTGAGAGACAGCTTTCAGGAACGAAGATGACCACGAGAAGGTTCTCCGTAAGCGACCAGATTTTCCAGGCCTTGATAGTATACAACGAAGATCGGAATAAGGGAAGCCAGACGCGTTACGCGACGGGATCACTTTCCCGACGAAGGAGGCAAGGTGGACATAAGCAGCGTTTGTGAAAACCAAAGAAAGCTAACACAGAGACAACAGGATATCTGAGCGAAGATCAGCGGAAAACGATTGTGAAAAGAGGAAAACGCTGGCGTGGCTCACAGGTGAGAGCACATTGTTTCTGGAACTTCATTTGCTAACTGCATACAAATGTGAACAACACAAGAGCAGTAGAAAGAAATTACGCCGAAATATCGGCCAGCTCATCTGATCTCTGTCAGATCTCATTATTCTCCAACCCACCAGACCCTCAAAAGCCCACAAAGACAAGGAGCTTGCGCTACATGCAGCATCGACTCGGACTTTCTACAAACAAACAGCAATCAGTAAGACGTTGACTTGACAAGCCAGGAACTTGAATGAACTATCGCCGGCACAAGGCCATGGGATTCGTTAAGTCATTATGAATCGCCAAGGAGCCCCGAAGGATACTGGCCAGCAGTCTGTAGCTCCAGGTGCTATCCAGAACATCATGATGAATCTGGAAGTTGGGAGGGAATTGAATAGTTGTCAGCCAAACTCCACCCATCTTTTCGTCCATCTTCTCCTCGAACACAATCGACCACTTGCACAAACACGATCAACTTCTTCCCTAGACATGATCGTTTCGCTCTCCTTTCTTACCCGAAGCGAACGACTTCTTTACCATGAGCATGATCGACTTGTTCACTTGAACACGATCGTTCATTTCCCCTGAACACGATCAGCAGTAGCAACAAAGGCGAGAAGTTCAACCTGCCAAGCATATGGCTCACTTAGCACTAAGAATGAAGCTCCTAGCAAGTACTCAAAAGCTGATGGAAGTGTGCTTTCATTCTGAATCATGTAACATAAATAATTTATAATCATATGCCACTACTTTCTGCAGACTTTGTAAAACTATGAACACTCGTGATTCTAGATTAAAGTTGTGTTTCTATGTTTCATTTGGTCACAGTGCGTTTCATATTGCTCTACAAGCCTGAATCTTACGGTGAACTTCATGGTAGTGGATAATGCAGGTATCATCTCATAGAAAGTCAGCATTAGCACCCCTCAGAGCAAAGCAGCACCAAGCAATCGTTATGAAAGGCTACTTGTGCTGCGTGTGACGTCTGAATAGTACAATTGGAAACTGAGTTGGTGGAAATACAATCATGTATTATATTTGACGGTATCGATACAAACACCTCTGCCACATCCTAGCCCTATTCCTAAAATTGGATACAAACATATTTCTGTCCCAACCAACTCTGGTGTAGACCACCTTGACCACGCGCAGTTGAATCCTTGGTGAATGTACTAGATCGAGTCAATGGATTGGTGGGAACACGTTCACCCGTCCCAATGAGGTTATTGAGATAGCTGGCTACACAAGAATCAGATTCTAGCCTTCGAGTCAAGCACAGAATGACTTACTGGTATACCAGACTTACGCAACTGGGTCACTATGAAAGTCTTTCCATCATGGGAGCTGGAGTTCCATGCCAGCGGGAGCGCACCAACGCACCTCCATGGCCCTGAATATTGCTGCTGCTTGAGTATTACCAGTATGATCGCATAATGTCTGGATCTAAAATGAGCCTGAGACTCTGACTAAATGTTAAGAGGAGGGTAACTGACTTTTCCGTGTTGGTGATCCTGCCGTGCGACCAGAATGCCTTCTATTGTGAATGTTGATCTAAGACTTGTTAGCTGAGCACTCGTTACAGATCGGCTAAGCTAATTACCTTTCCTCCGTTTTTCAGTAGGAAGACCTAAAGGTCTGGTGGAGATCATACATTCTCGGAACTTCTGTGATCCCTTAGCTATACGAACTTGAACGAGAGAGCAAGGATGATAACTTACAAACAAACTTCAATCGCCTAGATTTTCGGTCTCAGGTTCAGACATGAAAAGTGTAAAAAGCAAATCAATGTGTTGCGCGAGTCTTTACGATGTTGAAGTGGAGACGTTCTTTCAAGTGAAAATAAGTGCAAAAGAAGTGATAAGTGCGGATAGCGAAGTCGGATGCCTTAACGACTTCCGGCTATTGTCGGCTATTATAAGGCTATTCTCGGATGAACATATAGCGTGCTAATTCCTTGCACCTTACTGTTCAAATCTGCCTAGGTTTCTTCACATCTAAAACGATCTCATTCACAAAAGCACCAAATTCACAACAATGAAGTGCCCGTTACCCGCGCTTGGTTGAATTTCTTCACTTTGACATTCTCTGTCGCGCTCTTGGAGCAGAGGCAGTTGCTGTCTTTCTGGTGAGTTTCGGACACCCTCTCCCAACAAAGAGACGCGTCCGGTATTGAGCTAACTAACCATTCCGTAGCAGATTTCGATCTCGGACGGTAAGAACTCCCGTCCCTAGACCGAATCAAGATGATTTGGAAACCAGACCATTCTTGGTTTCGATGAGAGTGACGAAGTTGAGGAAAGGGACGGGTAAAATGACCCACATTGATGACATATTATACAGAGATTGTGAAGCATTACGGAGGTGACTTTAAGAAGGATGCCATTCGAATGCGCATCCAACGAGATGTCACTCCGGTCGCAAAGGCTATGGTCGCTGCTGTTGTGAACGGAGAGGATCAGAGCGTGAATCTCCACGGAAGAAGAGGAGAGGAGGGAACAAAGAACGGCGGACGAAAAGACATTGGAGGAAGCAAGAATGTCAAGTGAGAGTAGCACTTTAAAGTTTGCTTTCAAGGAGTGTCTGACATGACATGGAAGAGCGCCATCCAGTGAGTTATACACATGCCTTGATTGAAAGTAGCGACTAACAATTCAAGGACTCGAGCAAATGCAAGATCAGCAAATCAAGGACGCTGTTTCCTTTGGGCTTGAAGTACTTTGGCACAGATTCCACCGATGTCCTCAGCCCGGATCAGCCCGCGAAGGACCTTAATGCCAAAGGGTGCGGTATGAACTATTCCGTTTCACCGCTACAAGTTTGCTGACACACTTTTTCTAGAAAACATGAAGGTACCGGGATTCGAACAAGCAACAAGGATCGCCAAAGCTGAGGAATTACCTGGGACCTTCTGAGAAGAGAAGACTGGATGTGAGAGGATGTATAATAATGTTCAAGTATAACTACATTTTATTGTTTGGATACATTCTCGAATTCTTCCAAGAAACTGCTTTGAATGTTCCATTTTGACATGCCCGGTAGAGCCCTACTCGCTGCCGATGATGGACACTCAGAGCAACAGAGTATATCTGCCCCATTGGACGCTTGCAGTCTCACCGTTTCCCCATGAGAGGAGTAGCTGTGAAGTGACTGCGAACATTGTGGTACTTCTCTTCATTCTAGATCCCGAAACTTCCACTCTCTACACGCAATTCACCCTGGATAAAAGTTTGTAACCTGCCACATTCTCATACTCTCCAGTGTTAATTGTGTTTCTAGCTGTCATGTAGTCTATCTTTAGCTAATTGTGTCGTGGAAATATTTCCAACCTTTGTCGTAAGTCTTCTTTTCTTCGATCCATTTAGAGAGTGCAAGTGCCCAAACACAGACGTTCCCGTCCTCCGGACTCACTACCATTTGAAGTTCCCGGCTAATTCATTAATTTAGACAAGTCAATCGTCGGGTAAGGGAGACAATTTTTTTGTGGTCATACCGGTTGCACTTCACAACATCTGGCTTTATGATTCCCGGCCAACGCTTTGTTCAAGAACTGAATATTGAAAGATAACTTTATTCATAAGGACGGTATTGGTCTCACAGACCCGTGCCGTTCTCCACCTCTTCCCGCTAAAATGATGGCTTCTGAATTCCAATCTAGCTTTGTTTGCCATACTTCACTTCAAGCAACCTGTATTATCAGTCTGCTGTTACTAATATAACCAGCAATCGCTACGAGGGGAATTATGCTAATCATCATTCGTGAGCCCGTAAGAGTAAAGCTTGGTAGAAGGAGCGCCAGATCTGTTGAGAGCACATCTGTGGAAACATTAGGTTTTCATGTATCATGTAAATGTCAATTCGAATTATCCGATATCGTTTAAACTCTAAGTCGTTGTGCCCTCTCTTTGCATTGCAGAGTCTTCAATATTACCCGACGATTGCAATTTAGTGAGACTCTAATACTGTACATCCCTTGTGGAGCACTTCCCTAGGTAAGGCGGAAGGAACAGGCAATTGAGATTCACGTTCTGTAAGTAGATTAGCGTATTACAATAAACTGTGGGAAAGCCCACAAAGAAGCTCACATTCGCGAAACTCTGAGTCGCGAAATACAACTTCGCGATCTACGGAAATCTCAAAATACAGCACTCGACCACACCTACCCACTGTCACCTCAAATCTTTCACAGAATGCGTCAGGTATGCTTCACTCGATTTATTGTGAGCCTCTGTTCTCGCTCTGGTTTAATTGACTCAAGTTTAGTGAGCGTGATAGAGAGACGCGCGTTCTTCTCTCTTCCTGGGCGAACCAAATCCAAAGAAGGCACCGATGTCTCTGTGGATCCCTGTCCTCCGCCCCATGGAAGCTGCTTTAATCCACCACTACAAAGATCTTGATCTTCGTCCAAATCCAGATCTTGGACTCGTTGTCGAAGAATAAGGACTACCAGGAGACAGCATATCAAAAAGTTGAAAGCTCTCCATTTACTGGAGAGCCTTTGATAAAGTGCATGGTTTGTCTGTGCTGAGACGATGATTGGACCTCTCAAGGTCCTCGTTGCCAATCTAAAGGCAAACGACCCTCCAATTATCGTCTCAGCACAGACAAATCATGCACTCGATCAATTACTCAACCATATCATGAAATTCGAGCCAGTTGCTGCTCTTTGGACCAGCACGAGCGCTCTTAATAAAATGTCACGAGAGTCTGGCTCGGACAGTACAAAGATTCGGAAGCGAACCTTAAGGCTCAGAGAGCACTTCCTGTGAAGCCGGACGGACATACTGTTACTGCCGATGGCAGAGAGATCGTTCTCGTTGATGCTGCTCTTTGGACCAGCACGAGCGCTCTCAATAGAATGTCACAAGAAATTGGGACAATTCAAGGAGTTTATACCGTACGTTCACCTACAACCGACCTTTGCTCTTACAGTGCTAATAATTCTCTGGAAGTTCTTTGCATATGGTTACGGTGATGGAACTGCCAAAACAAGAATGATCTACATTACCTTGCCTGTAGATTTTAACTTCCAAGACTTCCTAGGTACGTTAAAGACTCCGTTGGCAATGACTCCACTTTCTAATCCCATTCAGACTTCTATGTCCAAAATCACTACTTTTTCTTAACTCCCGGAAGACATGACACACATCAGAACGATTGATGGCAGACTGTTGGCTTTGGAGGATGTTCACATGGGTTGGAAATTGAAGGATCCCTATAACGTAAGTCCGCTAGTATCTCAGTGATGGTCTCTCTAGCTAACAACTCACTAGAATGACTTGTCGTATAACCCCATGATGGTCTCGACCGGGATATGATTAGCCTTTACTTACACTGTATTATACTCTTCTGTACTATTATTGTATTATTAGAATCTATGCCCTTCCCACACCTCTTTTCTTGCACACTGATTGCCCATGATTACGTTCGATTGACTACTAACAAGAAGGTGGTCGAAACTCTTTTTTCTTGCAATTTGTGAGTTTTTGATCACACTGCCTGCAGCAGCATTTCGTACTGACAGCGTGCAGAACAAAGTCGTAACTACCGCAGATGACAAAAGTCGCACTGGCAGAATCGAAGAACACCTTAAATGCACCCCTTGTCGAAGCAGCTCTTTAATTATCGACTTTCAATTTACTCCTATTAACTTACCACTTATTCCGCCCTTCTCCCCCGCTTACTTTCTTCCGTCTACTAACATATTTGTTGATTTAGTTCCTGCTCTTCATCTCAAAGCCTACCTGCTTCCTCTGCCTCCTCGCCTCCGATACACACAACAGCCTATACTTATTACTCATATCCCTACAATCATACATGATGGAAACAATTGTTGTGAAATGCTGCAATCCCATGATCTGCGCATTGTGCGCTGTCTGCACTGTCTGCACTATCAGCGCACTCAGCGCACTCAGCGCACTCAGCGCACTCAGCGCACTCAGCGCACTCAGCGCAGCCAGCGCAGCCAGCGCTTACGCGAACTGGAAAGGGGCAACAGACCGGGGCGCCCCGGTCTAGACTCTCGGCCACAAATATGGGTTGGAATGCGGCCAATGACGCCTGATGGTGTAGCGAGACATCCCCGCAAGCCACACGGGCGGTCGAATAGGGGTAAGAGGAGAATGTCTTTGAGAGAGGAATTGGTGGCATACTGGGGAGCGTTGGATGTGAAGCAAGAAACAACATATACTAGCAGCAACGAGGACGCAGTTGAGTGACATGGAAAGGAAAAGCGTCAGGGGAAGCGGAGTCCTGCAGCGAATGAGATGCAGTCGAGAAGCGGACACTGGATTCAGGGGAAGCAGGGGAGAAGGGAGTACAGCTTTTCGGTTGTGACAATCGCTAGATGCCAAGACTGCGACAGTATGGTCTCTGAAGGTAGGCTTGTAGAGTATGGCTGACAAGCCGATTTCTAGTGGAGAGGAACAAAATAGGCCCTGCATATCGTGACTGCATTACGAAAGTTTGAGCATAGCTCCGCTCCAGAGCAGAAGAAGGAAATGAAGTGCTGCGTTTATGAGGCGGAAACTATAGATAATCAGAGTGGTATGAAAGAGTCACAGACGAGAAGAATGACACCTGGAGGTAGCTCAGAGAATGTGAAGGCTAGCTTCAGAAGAAGACTAGATTTGGACGTGGAAGCTTTGAAAAGGAAGACTTGAGCGATATGGTAAGATTTAGCAAGGCTGCACATGCGAAGATGTATGAAAAGCTCAATTAGGATTGCAGTAGATGGGTAATTCAGTTAGTCAATGAATGTCGGCCGCGTCACATGGACTAGTCTCTGTTAAAGTTCCGTCCACCTCGTCCACTAAAGTTTCTATGCATTGTCTGCTTGTATTCCTTGGTTACGTTCACACCTCTTCTTCATTGAGTTCTTCCACTTCTGTTCACAAGCCTTCTATTCTCCCGTAACAAAGAGTGTTTTACACAAGCTTTTTACTCAACACTTTTCTTAACGGTACTGGATTCTTCTTGGGTCAAATAAAGTCGTGAGTCAGTGTTCTCTCCTTCAGTATAGATCTATGACTATTCAGAACAAAGCAAGAATACACGCTGACTGTATTAAAGAGGCAGGGGTCTAAGACACAAACTAGAAAGAAACGAAAGAACTTGCACCTACCTCTCGCACAGTACCTTCTTTCGTACAACTCATATCCCCTTGATTGCTCTTTGGCCCAGGTAGCGTGGATCATTGAGTGGGCCAGGACCTGGAAATCAGTCTCGTATACAGTCTTGTTCTTCCTCAACCTCACCAAAGCAGATGGTCAGCTTCGTCAGCATAGCCGATGGTTAGTCCGCATACATTAGATTTCCCATCATCCTTGGTCGTCTGATACTACCCGACGAATAGTGGTTGAACCACAAGATCCATCCTCAAGAGACTGATACAGACCAAGTTATGTTTCCACTAGTTGGTCTGCCCAGTAGCACGATACATAATTACATACCCGAAGAAATTTTCCCAGAATTTAAGGACGTTGAGGGTGTAGGATATGTATGTAGTTGAATCCGATAACTTTTCATTGCTATATTCAACATCCGGCATGACCTTCCGATATCTTGCTAGCTGCCTGCTTAACTCTTTCGACTCCTTCACGCTTCTCTCGATCACTCCCTTGCATAAATGATATACACTATGAAGGGATACAAAGTCTTCTACCGTTATCTTTATTTGACAACCCCAGCAAGTCCCAACCACTCACAGCTCATGGCACACAGGAAAGTGTCGTGGCGCATCATCTCGAGTGTGATGGCTGCTTCCAAAGCCTTGTCTGCACGAACTGCCTCTCCTCCAAATGCACCGAAAAGTCTGGAACTCTTCTCAGCGAACGTATAAAGAACCAGATAGTGCTTCTTCGATGATCGTGAGATGTGTCCGCTTCAAGCTGAGTTGTGGGGGAGGAAAATAGAATGGGGATAGCGAAGATCTTGAGGGTAGCTGCAGCGGATAACTTGAACGGAGAACGAGTTAGCAAATCTCCAGGAAGAGTCAAGATGGGCGTGAAGAACTTGGCCAAGCATCTGTGCGCCGTACTTTTCGTCCCAAATATAACTCAAGAGAATGGAGGAATGACTGTGGAGATGCTAGCGATCTTTGTGCTTCCTGGTCGTTCTTCTGGAAATCGAGAGGAAGAGAAAATGTGAGGTTATCGGGTTGGACGAAACGCGTCTCTTTCTTCATGAATTTCGAGACTAGGTGAAAAAGGGCCTGCCAAAGCCACTGAAGCTTGTGTTTGGGGCGTAAATACGAACTTGTTATAGGTAAGAAGTCTTTGAAGTGATGATCTTGTGAAGAAAGGTAAAAGGTGACCCTAGTTGGAGGGCTCGTGGTAAGTCACAACACCTGCTCACAAATCAAGATAAAAGAATATGAATAGAGATTTGCGAAAAAGCGTTGCGTCAATCACTGTGTGCTGAAAAGAAAGAAGCAAAATTGATGAGGGTGTATGTGAGTTCATTCATCTCATTCTCCAGATTTCAAACATTACAGATGTTGTACAAGAATCCAACCACTCCCAATAACCCCTCCCTCGCTCCCTCCCTCCCTCCCTGCCTCCTTTCCCTGATGTCGAAAAGGCGACCACACAATGAACCGTTTGCCGCAACCCAAGCACGCACGCACCCGTCGAAGAGCCCTTCTCATCCGTATGCCATGGGAGGCCCTATCAGACCAGTTAGAAAGGGGACCGAAGCCCATCAGATGAATGACTTACCGAAGTACAAAAAATTGTACTTCACTGCTGCCCACCTCACTGCTGCCCACCTCACTCGTGAAGTAGCCTGGGAGTCAGGCCCCTTAGGGAGCCCCGGGTTTCCAGGTGCTCAACCCAGGAGCCCGACTCCGTGGTCTGGTTGTGTCGGATGGGACACAACCACCACAGCTGGGAGACGCGTTAGCCAGAAATTGTGAAGTATGTGCGGTCGAGATACTTACGCTAATTCATGATGCCTGGGATACCGGAGCCATCACCGGGCCACAGGATACAAGACGCGTGGAGCGGCCGCGGACCGCGTTATGGTGGTGGTGGTGGTATGATCAAATACTCAAATGAAAACTTTGAAGAGTGAAGACTGAGGGTTTGTCAGTGAGGTGTGTGGGAATGGAAGGTGAAGGAGAACGAACTTTTGTTGTTCTCAAAGAGAGGAAGAAGAGAGGAGGAAGAGAAAGAGACTTGAAGGTGGAAGTTGCTCTGAGATGGAAAAAATTGGAAGGAAGGTGTGGGAAGGAAAGTATTTATGCTCGTCAAGCGAGCGCGCCCCGAAGCCAGATCACTCACTTCAACACTAATCTCGATTGGGACTTGCTTTCTGGTTTTTACGCCCACCAATGGCATTACAGAGAGCTTTCAGTTGAGTTGAGTTGAGTGATTGCGTTTTGGCTTCCGAATTCGGCCTAGTAGCCACAACGCTACTGCTCCATGCATCACTTTCCCATTGCGCTTCTGCGCGGCTTAGATGTAGGCTGCAATTGAATATTCCTATATTCATAAGCTCTTCCGCCCTTTCGCACCTCTTGATACATTTTCTTCAAGCAGCAGGAATAGGTAATCTCACTCCATCCTCCATCGCCGCAGCACTCCTCATCATCCCTCCCGCACTGACACAAATAACCACCAGCCCAACCAGCAACGTGCCTACCCCAAATAACGCCCCAACCTCGAGTATCTGCCTCATCCTCCTCTTCTTCTCCCTCTTGCTTTCTGTGTAACTCTCATCTCTCCGTCCTGTCCACTTACCCCTCTCTTGCTCCTCCATCTCCAACTCCACCACTTGAGACAACAGGCCTTCGTCTACTGATACAGTTCTTGCTTTTGGAGGATCCAAATCTCTTCGTGATTTAGATTTTGACCAAACAGAAGGGTACGTGTTTGATAGCCAGTGTTGAGACCATCTAGTCTTCGTCGCGTTTGCGAGGTTGGAGTGCTTGGGTGGGAGATGAGAAGGTGCTGTGCCGGGCGGCAGACGAGATGTTGAGGTTGTGAAGGGGAAAAAGGAGATGGAAGCTCGAGTGTCCATTATACGGTCTTGGACTGAGGAGGAGTGGAATGGCATATTTAGATTCAATGCATATGAAGATATCAGATGGCTAGTCTTGGGAATGCGCAACTTCCGTTGAGGTTGGGATTGTGGCCCCGTATTGAAATGTCAGCGAAGTTCGGAGTTCGCTTTCTTTGTTCGAATGCAGAAGTCACGGATCCGGGATTCAATACAGACTGTGGAGATCTTGAGCTACGCTACAAACAAAGGAAGAAAAATTCCACCAAGGAATGACAGTGTGAAAAATATACACAACAAAGAGAATCTAATTTACTGTGACTGATCAAGTCTACGACGTAGAACTGCAATAGTATCGAACAACAATATCTCAGGACGGAAATGACCCCTTCCAGAGCCAATGGAAGAAATCATCCACGAAGTAAGATAAAATAATTGGAAGTCATTGTAAAGAGTATAAAAATGTAGAGCAAAAGTTGGTGGGAGACACGGGCACGTTACCTAGGAACTGTAATCTTGCCATGACGCTCTTTATATGTGAAATCTTCCGCACCAAATCAAAGCTCTCCAAGTCCGGTGGATCAAAGAAAGCAAAGCTTTTTCTAAAAGGCGAGATTATACCACAAACCACTGTTGTGGCCTTTCTAAACAAGATCTGCAAACATTAATCTACAAGTCATGCTAGTAATTCTGTTCCCGAAGCCGGTATAGAGCTCACACACCGATTAATTGCCTCAAAAAAGAACCATGGTCAAGAGAACAGATATATTGAACCCGAGCATCACAACACGGAAACATAAATTCTACTTTGACAGGATTCTAAAACAACTAGTGTCTTACAGGTGGTATAACCAGGGTGATTTCGAACCACATACAACCCTCAAATTTTCTTCAGATCTACGCCGTTGACTTTTTCCGATGCTGCTGGTGCTGGTACTTCCGCTGCCGCCGCCGCTGTCACTTTAGCATCAGCAGCGGATCGCTCACTATACCGATCGCCAAACAAGCCAACATGCTGCCTCATGATGATCGTATACTTAACAAATTCCTCCGCACAATCAACCAACCTGTCCCTATTTGGACCAGCCATCATCCTCGACACACCAGATTCATTTTCCTCATCCTCCACACTCTCCTCCGTGAACAGGGTATAAGCTTGTGGCACTGAACTCTGATTAGGAATTGTGAACATCCGCATCCATCTTCCCAGTATTCTGAGACTGTTGACAGTGTTGAAAGACTGCGAGCCTCCAGACACCATCGCAATACCTAGTGTTCGGCCTTGAGTAGGACGAACCGAGCCGGTGCTGAGGGGAATCCAGTCAATCTGGTTCTTGAAGACAGCGGTCAGGTTTCCGTGTTGCTCAGGCGAGACCCAGAAATGGCCGTCGGACCAGAGAGAGAGGCTAAGTAGTTCTTGGACCAGTGGATGGTTGTGTTTTCTCTCATCTTTCATGGGGAGGCCTTCCGGGTCGAAGACTCGCACATCGCAACCTAGGCGCCAGAGGATACGGCATACTTCGTAGGCGAGTAATCTTGAGAATGATCTGGTGATGATGTTTAGCCAGAGCTCATCAAGGTCAATCAAGGTCAAGAGTAAACTAAGCTGCAAGCAATTGCAATCTGTTGACTTTATACATATCGCAAGTAAAATCACAGGGTACGTGAATTGCGAAAGCCAAAAACAGCAGCACCAAAACGAGAGGATATAAAAAGACCAAAGGAAAGTCACCGTTACGTACCTGTGTCTCAAACTCCCATACAAGACCAGCACTTTCAGCCTCTCTCCAGTCTTCTCAAGATCCTTCTTCGCCATCTCCGTCACAGTCGCTAATTCCAGTTCCTTCACCCAATCCTCGGCTTCTGCAGCACCACCTGGAGCGAAGAGAAACGGGCGGTACCAGAATCGCACGGAGGGATCGTCCTCTGTTTCTGGCATCGCTAGGGATAGATGTGCGTATTCCAGATCACGTTTTGGGGGCTCGACAGCGGGTGGTGGAGGTACGACTTGTTGAAAGGGTGGTGCAGTGGTTATCCTGATAGGACCTCCACAACTTTGGACTATATGGTACTTGTGGGCCATGGCGAAGTTACGGGAAGGTAGAATTCCTTTGATTGCTGAAGGAGATGGACGGCGTATTGTTGAGTGAGTGTTGCAGACGGAGACGGGTTGGAAGAAGGAGAAATTGCGAGTTTTGGTCAGGAAAAGCGGACCACGCTCATACATGAGGTACAAAGATGTTTGAGAGTCCAGAAAATATGACAGAGACTCAAATGTAATTCCAGACGCAGAACTTCGACTTTGTAGTAAATTGTAGATGGGCGCGTTCTGAAAATTTTGGGGATTAGGGGGTGCTGTCACTCGTCGCTGTTGATTCGTCGAGGTTTTAGGGTGCCGAGATGCTGGAACACGCCCAAATAGCGGGACGAGTCCTAGGGGACGCCACTGCCGTAAGCTTGCGATATCAAGCTTACCTATCATTCTCGGATGATGGAAACTTCTATTGTTATTTCATGTCACACTTCCAATCTCCAAGTAGTTATCTGAGCGGATTCTGCTGATTCAGCATATCAATTATTGTCGGAGGAACCACCCCAGAGCGAGGATGCGTCCACTGTTGCTATCAATACTCATGTGCAGTCAACACCCCCACTACCGGCCCTGGAAAGACAGTTGCCTCCTATTTGGCACAAACTAACGAGATATGTTAATCAGAGCAGCACGGATTACGATGGAAATAATACAAAGAGGCTCGATGCAGCGAGGGCCACCTTCGTCTAATTACTCCAATACCCACCTGGCTCTTGACAACAACACGCTCAGTTATGTTATGAGCAATTGAGTCCTCCATTGAGTCCCAGAGGATCACCGATACCAACGCTAAAATCGGAGTTATAGCCATCAGTTACAAGGTAGAAGGCTGTTACTGTTATTGAGGCTGATGCAGTATATGCACGACTGATTGTGGTTGCGGGTTCTTTCTTTTCCTAAGTGGTTAGGAGTGTAATTACCAATCTTTCCATTTTATAATAAGTTTACGTAGAATTTTTGAAATCTGAATTCTCCCTACGTATCGATTCTCTCGAGGCTTGTCCCTCCAAATATATATATGGAGTACCAGAATTGCTAGGGATGTGTTCGGACATCTCTCCATCTCTTCGCCTTTTACTTTGATACCAAAACAACATACCTTACACATACTATCTGGAGATTGTGCACTGTCAGAACTTTACAAAAGTCGAAGGCTATCTTTACTAAGCTTCCGTACCGGAAAGGAACACAGGAACCTGCATTAATCATTCTGTGAGGCCTAGACATAATTGATCAGGCTGCCACTAAACCCTTTAAGGCATAGCGTCAGCTGCGTCACTACTACACTTTTTTATTTCAGAAGCAAACTTCCAGTCTTTGTGCCATGCACTCAGAACCACATGTTGTCAATATCATAGCATCAGCAAGCATATCGACAGATAAAATGGATGACTCCAGCAGTAATGCCATAAACCAGACCAGCACAGCAAGCCCAGATGCCATTGAGGTGAGCTACCACCCCAGCACGACTTTACGCACATAACTTCTCCCAAAACACTCTTCTAAATCTCAACAGCGAGCTCGACTTCGTCGCAATCAACGGAACTCGCGTGCAAGAAAGCAAGCCTACATCCAAGATCTCGAGCAACGTTGGGGCAAATGCGTTGAGCTAGGAGCGCAGGCAACCATGGAGATGCAGAAAGAGGCTCAGAGAGTGCATGAAGAAAATCGACTGCTTCGGAAAGCTCTGCACAATCAGGGACTTGATGATGCTACTATTGAGCGTGCTCTTGAGGCGGCGAAGAGTGCTTCTTGTGCTGTTCCGGCGCCACCGCAGGTGAGGGAGGGTCTGGTATGTTTACTTTCTCCCATGACTTGAACACCAAGGGAGGTCAAAGGCTGATATGTCTCAGATCACGGATGAACTACCAGCTGTCAGCTGGTCGAATATCGACTCTGCTGGAGAGCATCCGTCAATGGCAGCAGTCCCTTCTACGGGAGTCGAAAATCCCCAAGTCGTGGGAGAAACAGATATACCACAAACTCTAGATCTCTTCGACTGGCTTGACAATCTTTCTCAAATCAAAGACGCATTTGGTGCAGAGTCATTTGTAAGTACCCAAAGCCTCCTTCTTTCGAATTTCTTCTGACACGGTTGTGATAGGATGATTTGTTCGACTATTCAGCCGTTCCCTTGGAATCTTCGGATTTTATCGGCTTGAATGCATCTATGGATCCATACGTCGATTACACTCCTAGCTCGACTATAAGTTGATACTCAGACAGACGATGTTAAATGGAAGTCAAATTTATGTACTTATTCCACGACTTTGAATCTACTACGTGGCAACTCCTGGAATTTGCCCCTGAAACCGAAGCGAGGGCCCTAAATTTAGCGAGATGTGCTAATCCCCCCTCTACTTCAGCCCGAATTGGAAGAAATGCAATCAGCATAGCATTTGTTTAAGAACTAATATTGCAATGTACTTTCCAAAGACAAAGCTTTACAACCCATGGAAGTGGGTCAACTTTGAACAATTTCCTCACCACATCTAACTGCACAAGACTGGAAGTCCTCAGAACTGGATTCAATGTACCCTGAAGCTTGGTGGCACTTCAACTGCAGAGAACAGGTAGCTTTCTTGAGATACCAGAAGATAATCACGTGAGAAGTATCTGTCGCTGCTTTGCATTCTGCTTCATATGCAGGTACTGACGATCATCTTATCTTCTCCCAAATACCACGCAGCGGCAAGTCAATTCTCAAGGTTTAGCAAGCCACCATGCTACTTCACCATAAATACACCAATCACAGATATACTTTCTGATGGTGGAAACCTAGTAGTGCCGGCTGTCATGTTGATTCAGGCCCACTGTCCCACTTTTGAGGCTCCACTACCTCAAGTAGGACATAGAGAGCCCATCACGGCAATGAGGGGCTCTTCTGATGTAGATCTGGTCATCTTCGCTTTAAATCTTCCCTCTTCTTTCTAGCTCTTGTCACTGCGCTTTTTTCCTCATGCAAACTTCTCTCAAAACATGTCTCTAAATCCGACTTGCGCACCTACACCTCCTCCTCTAGAACACACTTCACCACCTCTCAGCCCAAACGCCACACCTCCACCACCGGACGGAGGTTACGGTTGGATATGCGTCATATCTCAATTCTTCATCAACGGCTTCACATGGGGCGTCGTAGCCGTACCTTCCCCTCCTTCCATTCCCCTCTCACAAACAGCTAAGCCTTTCTCAGAGCTACAGCGTCTACCTGGCCTACTACCCCTCCCACAACCTATTCCCCGACAGCAGCCCCCTCGACTTCGCATTCATCGGCGGCTTCAACTTTGCCTTCGCCTTGCTAATAGCCCCCATCGCCACACTCCTCACGAAGCTCTACGGAGTGCGGACTCCCATGCTCCTCGGCATTATCCTTCTCCCCAGCAGTTTCATCGGTGCTTCGTTCGCGACTAAGATCTGGCATCTGTATTTAGCTCAAGGTATGGGCATCGGTGTTGCAGTCGGGTTGATCTATATCCCCGCCACGGCCATCATCCCGCAATGGTTCCTCAAGAAACGAAGTCTCGCGAGCGGAATCTGCTCAGCTGGATCTGGGATCGGCGGACATATCATTTGTTTTGCTACTGAGGCCATGCTTCAGAATGTGGGTCTGGTGTGGTCACTGCGGATCACTGCCGCTGTCGTATTTGTTGTCAACTTAGTCGCGACGCTGTTGATGCGTTCAAGAGACGAGGAGATCCGGCCTAATGAGCGGATGTTTAATTTTCGGTTGTGGAGGAGCTATGAAGTTAGGTTGCTATTGGGGTGGAGCTTCGTGTTGATGTTTGGGTATATTGTTCTTATGTTCTCGTTGTCGGATTATGCGATTGCTATTGGCAGGTCGAATTCTGATTCTGCTGTTGTGGCTGCTGTTCTCAATTTGGGAGCTGCGTTTGGGAGGCCGGCTATAGGATATATGCCAGCGATCGTTACGGAAGGGTTGAAATTGCTGGCACTCTTACATTTGTTTGTGGTGTGTTGGTTTTCGTGATGTGGGTGCCTGCAACTACCTTCAGCGTTTTGGTCACTTTTGCTTTCCTCAGTGGAGCAATCTTGGGCGTATTTTGGGCTGTGAGTTATGACTTCTTTCGAAGTGAAGCTTCTCTAGCTAAATGCTACAGAAAGACCATTGCACCTCTCGCCGCAGATGTCGTGGGACTGAAAGAACTCCCGGCTTTTCTCTCCATAATATGGTTGTCAGTGGTTCTACCCACAGTTTGTAAGTGCCGATCAAATGTATCCTCTTTTTCGTGCAGCTGATTCTTGGATGAATAGTCGCGGAAGCCATAGCTTTGAAATTGAGGCGACCTGGGCTTGGTGCAAGAAGCTATCTGCATGCTCAAGTTTTCACTGGATTATCGTATATCCTGGCAAGTTTCTTGCTGTTTGAGCTGGGGAGATTTCGAAGAAATGCAGTTTCACAGTGTCAGTCGAATGAGGAAGACTTAACGGACATGACAGAAGTTTGAACGATGTCATCCAATGGAGGAAAAGTATATAATAATTTATGGTACGTACGGAATCAGCTTGGTTCTGGCATCACAATGTCTAACAAAATTTCCAACATTTTCCAGCATCAACAAATAATCCTCCCATCCACCTCTTCCGACTCTTAGCATCTAATGAATGCCGCTTTAGCACACATATTCTCGCCTCGAAGCACGAGTGTATCCTGGCACACACGCTAATGGTGGTAGTGCATGACAGATTCCGGAATTCGAAGATGGCGCTATTGGTGACGCATCACTGCACGATGATTCGTCAATTGCTACGCGATGTTGGATGGGAAAGCTATGCTCTTGACGAATGCGGAATATGGTTTGCATTAGCAGCTGCATGTCGAAGTGCAACAACGAGCTTGTGGGCAAAGTCATGTTGATGTTGGAGGATTCGAGGGCGATTCGCGTACAAGGTCCGGAGACTCTTACGAGGATACAAGCGTTAGATTGGGCTAGGCGGCGAAAAACCTTTTGCCGCATGAACAATAGTTCAATTCAAGCATGAAGGAGAATACTTCCATTCTCAACAAAGTGAAGTTCTTGGTGCATCATTTTGTATAACCTCGTTTAATTGCACCGTTCACTCGAGCACCATTTGGCTAAGTACACAGGGAAATTTCAAAAACCCGTGTATGCTGAGAAGAAAGAAACTAGAATCCCTTCATTTCGACCTATCCACTATTCTTCACGCCGTAAGTGAAGAGTGACCTCTGGATAATTTCTCGCCTTACGAAGGAGGTTTCGTGATATGGCCTGGACTGAGTACCCCACTCCAAACGTTTTTGCGCAGATAGTTGAGTCCAATGCAAGTGGCGGCTACAGATCTATTGACATAGTCCTCAGTGATAATGTTGGGGAATTTCGAGTTAGGTTCAGCAGCGGTGACAGCTGATTGTGCGAGCCAGCCATTGATATCCATTGCCAACTCCAGAATTGTGTCCGTAAGGGGTACAACGTTCCAGAAGGTCTCCGTGCAACACCAGTATAATGTAAACAGCTGGTAATCTCCATCAGGCCCACTAAGGTAAAGCGAGTTAGTTGACTTGTGCAAAACTAGATACTTTACATAACATAAAGCCCAGTAACAGAAGGAACAATTAGAAAATAGTACATACCCCCAATTTCCCATCTTTGTGATCTGATCAGTCATAACAGTATCCGGACTATTACTTTCCGCATACATGTCATAAACAACAAGTCTGGCTTTCGGGTAGATTCCCTTTAGGATCAAATTTGGTGGGGGTGTGTAAATGTCCGCTTTAACGTCAACGATTACGATTGATGCCGGGTGACCGCCATTAAGACCAATGATATCTTTCAGGTTGATTGTGGATAGATTTGCGAATCCGGTAGCAAACCCAAAAGCTAGGCCGGTGAAAATACCCCAAACCTCGCTCCATTCGTCACCATTCAAGTCTCTGGTAAGAACATGCGAATTAGCAGCAGTCTAATATATCGATCCATGGCCACTTACCGAAATGGATTAGTAGTATCATCTCCATTATAACCATGGGATAAGCTCACAATGACCAGTTCCATGTTCTCAACAAGGAAATTATTGATCTGTTCGACATTACAGATATTGTTTCACCAGATCGTCCTTGCCATCCGGCGATAGATTTACTATAATGCCCCGAATACCACACTCCATCTAACAAGACTGGGCGGATATCAAAGAATCGAATTTCTTGTACTAATTGTTGAGAGATATCCAAGGATTGAGTCTGGACATTCCCGTCGGTAGCCCTTGTTGTTTCGCCATTGTTCACTGCCATTGCCGAATCATGACGTCCTGCAATCGAAATTTGAGATAGAGTCATGTCTCCGATGACACTGAGAGTATTTTGCATCCAGCTGGAGAGATCACTATCACTGGTCCAGTAGACGCCATCTATTGGGCCTGACACAATGTGCTGTACAGCTATGCCACTAAGTATCGTCAGAGTCCCAGTTTGTAGCGTTCCCTGCTTGACTTCAGTCACTACTTTGATATTTGCTTGCAAGACCGAAAACGCTATGTTAATTTTGACGTAGCCCCAAGTTTCTCCAGGCTGCGTGGCATATTGAACCATTCCAGTGCCGCCGGAGCCGTTGATACTGGAGACATTGGCACTGTAAGTTTCGCCAGCATTAATCGTTTTGGGCCAAGTCCAGCTTGAGTCAGGGGCTTTTATGTCTGTCAACTCCCAATTGAAGCAGGTTGCATTGGTCAAGTTGATAGCGCCAGCGTAGGACAATGACATGATCAATTTGAGTAGGGAAGGACTTCTTAGTGATAGTCAAAATGAAGATAATTTGATGGATGTTGGACTTTAGTATCGCTATCTTGGAGCTATTCCACTTCACTTTATCCTATGTCAAGGAATGATACAAGAATAAGAGAATGTCAGAGGCGTTCTGCAATCCGCAAATCCACATTTTACACAACCAAAAATATAAACATAAACATAAACAACAATGAATTGACAAGCAATGCGGCACGGATATGGAAAGGGCTATGAAGTGGCCGTCCCGGGGAATGCACTACCCTTGCGTTCGCCCAGGAATGATGTAGTTTCCATGTCTCAGCCTCTCTTGAGACGTCATGTAAGTTCACTTGAGCAAATTGAAAGTGTAAATTTGATTTTGATAAAGTACGGCCAAGAGAGGGAATAGCTCTAAGATCTTTCCACCTTGAAATAGCCCAACTCTGGGATAAAAGATTCGATGCTTCTTTTGGAAAAGATTCTAGTGGTACTTGATAACTATTTACACCTTCGATTAAGCAAAATCAGAAACATGAATACCACAATCTGAACGAAAGAATGCAAACACGTAGCTGCTACAGTAAATCACTTATTCTACCATAATTTCATCCACATTCTCAAACCTGCGCCCAGATAGCAACAGCAACATTATCGTCAGATGTATCAATCTCCAGCCAACCATGTGGACAGTTCTTTGGAAAACTACACATTCCTCAACCATGCGTCCAATACTAAATGCGATGCTGGAGAAGAGCGGCATACGGCACAGCTGATTAACAACGAGAAGGGTCTATTCCAAGTCACGCAACATGATGCAGAAGCACAAGCCACTCCTACAGCAATCTCACTCGATCTCTCCAACTGAAGAATGTGTGCAAGAGACTACCTCCGAACTTTTCGTTCTGCCTCGATATGTCTCCCTTGCTAGATTTATAGGTTCAAATGAAGCCAAATAATGAGCATTCTTGTAAAGACAATCCTGAAATTGAGACTTTGGCTGACAACTTGAAAGCCCCTCATCGAGTTTTCTTTTGGTCGTTTTTGAGCCACACATCTTCGGAAAAAAGCGCCAGATGACCCCTGATCATGTGAAACTAGCTTCTGCTCGAGTATAAGAGCTCGTTTGTACTTAGAATCAGCACCTGGAACTTACGGATTAAGTTTATACTGATCCACTCTGATCTTTACATGAACCCCTCTCCTGCGCCCGATTGACACACAGAAATAAAAAGCGAGTATGTATGAATCTGTAAGAGTACGTAAGCAACGTAAACGCTCTCAAATTCGGCTTGGTGAAAGCACACAACGCAATACGAATATTGCTGCAACAGGAGGAACAAATTCCAATGGGTAGCTCACTGGACGTGGGAATAATCACTGAAAGTTGTATGAGGATTGGAGATATTGAACAGAGATATTTTGACTAGTCAAGAGCTATATGAGGATCTATATCTACCTTATCTATGCGGAGCCTCTCTATAAATCCGAATGGTTCCTTTCTTCGCAAGACCGAGGAATACGACATGAGACAAATAGAGACTCGATGTCTAGAATAGAGCCGCAGAGGGCAGAAAGGAAGCATGCTGTCGTAAATCATCACAGGCGTATATTGATATGATCGGTCTTCGTTCTCATCCCGTCCCCTGTTTTCTTATGATCTTGCCCACTCCTCCCTCTTTCCCTCCAGATATTCTCCTTTCTCCACCCATCGTGTTTCCAGCCACTTGGCCAATTCAGCGTCACTCTCAGGCAAATCTGCCAGAAGATATCGCTGGACGTGAACGTGGAATTTATAGCCCTTCTTTCCACTCAGATCACCCATGGCAAGCGATTCCCATATCGTAGGAGCTTCCAGAAATTTATGATTATGTTCGTATGCAATCGTCATATCGTAAACAGCTTTCATATGTTTCGCCTTTCGTAGATGTTGAACCGTGGTTACGAAGCCTTTCGTTCGCGGGTAGAGAAGGTGTTTGGGTACAGGTCGATCATTTGCTTTGCACCAGATCTTGGCCTCTTCAGCTTTCTTTGGGGTATATCGAGTCGCTTCGCTGAAACTGATGAGCCCTGGCAGATATTAGCATAGAACATAACATACGGTGTTGGTTTCTTCTTACAAGTGGGCCACTTCTTCTGAGTAATGCCAGCAAAGACCCGATCGAGTTCTTTCTTATCTTTGGTCCATTGCCGGCTCACCATAGGCATCCCCATTGCCCAGATTCCCCACCCTAGCAGCGGAACCCAGCGCAATTCAATCTTAGAGAACCATCGACATCTGCCAAGCATGCCAGAGCGTATAGCGAGTGCCTGAATCATGTAAAAGTCTGTCCAGCTTACATGATTCGAGATCACAATAGCAGACTCGCCTTCAGGAAGCTCGTCTCCCGACATAGTGATCTTTCCGCCATTGAAGACCTCGAATATACATTGAATCCAATTCCAATTTGTGAAGGCGACGAAAGACGAGGTGTCATAGACAAAGTTGGGAAAGAAGAAGCTGAACGGAAGGAGAATTGACAGGATCAAGTCCATGACAACCAGATATAGAGCCCATGGTATAACGATGAGAGCCCCTCGAACACTGGTGAGAAGGCCTACTCCCGCCATTTTGAAGTCGAATGGAGTTTGTAGAAGAGGAAGACCAAAGCAGCGGTCTGTAACTTACAGAATCTCTAGCCCCACGGTGATGCAGATGTGCATCATGCACGGGCTTGCTTCCAGGTGATCTCGCGGGTTCTACCGAGTCCCAGAGCTTTGGCTCCCGGTGAAGAAACTCGTGCGAGCTTACGTTTAAGCTTCTGTCAACGTGGAATCGGGCTGAGATGGAGAATTGCGCAATTCTGGCAAAAGGATAATAGAGTCTCTTAATATCCGCTGGAGTTGTTCGTTGAATATCTGTCGAGGGGTCGGCATTTGCAATGAGATGGATGGGTTCGGCAGTGCATGAACGATTCTCGACCAGCTTACTAGTCGCCGAGAAGGGAAAAGTGCGACTGAACCGGCTCGACAGGAGTCTAGGACTCGATAGGAATAGAGTATGAGAAGAGAGACAGGGGACGCATACGACGCATTGTGCAGCAATAGGGTTGCTTCACTTCCGCGAGGGACAAGGACCCGTCGAGGGGCACAGGGAGAGAATCGCTCCCGTACAATAACCTTAGTAGCTGCATCCCAGCCAGCTGAATTTGACGACGACGGCGACCCGTCTTCCTTCCATCCCCTCCCTCACAGCCACAACCTACCTTTCCATTGCCCTCAAAGATCTCAATCTTCACCTCTTGCGGCGTGACAAATAACCAACATTGATTGCCCTTCAATTGCATTGTCGAGCACTGCCCCAGACTTCGGATTCGGTTCATTCACACTGGAAGCCGGCCGTTGCGGGACCTGTCTTACATCAGTTGTTACTCTTCCGCCGTTATCCCTTTCCCGAATGCTGGACCACTTCTTCTTCCCACCATATATCCAGAACTCAACCCACGACCTGCAAAAGGTACAGTCCGAATCTTGAGACGGTGAAAAAGCTCTCGAAGTCCCAATTATCAGTCGGTTCCCACGCGGCTCATCCCTGCGACGATCCGATTAAAGGTTGTTACTCATTGCGTCTGCTTGTGGCCCCCGACCCGACCTGTTTATTCCAAATACTTCCCTTCCCCGCGGCGACAGGCGCACTGCAACAGCATCAATTACGATCCCACCACTCATCGCTCAACGCAACCGTCGGCTACCTTGAAAGTCGCAATTGATAGGGTATATCATGCACAACATACAGTCAATTACTTGTCGTCGAGAGAGGGTCCCGCTCAAGCTTGTACCCGTCGAATCGTGCCACAAGATGCTTCCCGATTGCAGAAGAAAGAAAGTGGCTAACAAGACCCTACTAGATTCTACGCCGCAATTATACCCTCTGAAGCCTTACCACCGAACGTCGCCGCTATGTCTTTGACGTCTCCCGTCGACCCATATGGAAATAAATCGGGTGGAAGTGGATATGGCAGTGGACAATCGGACAGCGGGAAGAGTCCACTGTCGATGAGTTTAGGGTTCCTCAAGAACTTGACGGAAAAGAAGAGTACACGCGGTACGTGAAACGATATATTCCTGAGACTGTTGACTGAACGACCTACCGTAGATGGACAACCACCCAAGAGAAGAGGGCCAAAGCCAGACAGCAAACCTGCATTAACAAGGAGACAGGAGCTCAATCGACAAGCTCAACGGTGAGCAGACCTCATTGTATTCTACACGCACAGACTGACAAGTGACAGAACTCACCGCGAGAGGAAAGAGCTTTATATCAAGGCACTCGAGCAAGAAGTTCTGAGATTGAAAGAAAACTTCAGCATGGTCTCTCGTGATAAGGAATCGCTTGCAGAAGAAAACCGCCAACTCAAGCAATTGTTGGCTCAGCACGGCATACCATGGAACGGGACCGGAGGTGTTGATGAGCTCACTCGAAACACCAGTGTTGGTTATACTTCAAGCGGGAGCATTTCAGGAAGCTACGCGCCAGGCTCCCAAAGTTATAGCCCTCCACCGCAATCTCTGTCACCAAACTCTTCCGGATTTCAGAACCAGTCCCCGACCGGTATGAACGGTCGAAGCGTTGCTCAGCAGCAAGTTCAGCAAGGGGTGGACTATGATCAGACAGGCATTGACTTCGTCTTAACGTACGCCAATCCTTCGAAAGCGTACATGTCGCCTCCCCCGCAGTAGCTAACGACTACTTTTCGGCATTAGGCTTGAGAAACCATGCATGGACCACATGCAATTCCTTGTTGAGCGAGCCAGTGAACCAGAAGGCGATCCTTGTGGTCATGCTCTGATGGCTTCATGTCCTCCAGACCCATGGGTCGAAGATCATCCTGAAATCCCATTTGGACATAACCAGCCAAGTCCTACTGGTATGAACGGTAATGGCCCGAAGACTTGGGACTTGTCAAAACCGGACCTAGCAAACTTGCTTGATCTCAGCAAAAGACTGAATCTTGACGGTGAGATTACCCCAGTGATGGCTTGGGGAATTATACTTGGCCACCCTCGCTTCTCGGAATTGCGGCCCGAAGACTTCCAAAAGATCTGCCAAGAACTTGGAGGCAAGATAAGATGCTATGGGTAAGTTTGATATCTCGTTTGCAAGGTTTGTACTGACAAGACCAGTTTTGGCGCAGTGCTGGAAGAGTTTGAGGTCCGTGATGCATTAGAAAGCATATTCTATACCAAGCCTGAACTGAGTGCTGCATATTGAATACCCGTCGGAATGGGATATGTTTGGGTTGGATGGAGTTGCATGGAGTTGGAGACTGAAGGATTGAAGGGCTATCTTGAGCAAGGTTCAGCGCATGAAGGATTAACGACTTATTGATCATGACCGTTCGCTTCTTACGCTTAATTATAAGTAATATAAAAGTTCAAACTACTCTTGGTCCTCAATAATGACGCTAGTAAATAAAGATGAAAAGAAGCAGAGAAGCACCAATCACGTGCCGTATCAAGCATCCCGTCGGCAAACCCCACTAAAACTGCCCACATCGAAATATTTGACAAAGATTGAAGAATTTCATAAACTTCAAAGACACTCAACGCCAAGATTCGTCGCAATCATGGCGCCCATTTCGCTTTCAGATATCATATCCTCTCTCCCATCAGAAGATTCCTGGGGTCCACCAACGTCGACAGAAACCACATTAAATGGAGTTCCGTACGCCCCATACTCCAAAGGCGATAAATTAGGTCGCATGGCCGACTGGACCACTGAAGGAAAGGATGGACGAGATGGCAGAGGTGGCAGACAACAATATAACAGAAATTTTAGAGGTCCGATTTACCCATATATAATGCAACATATCCATTTTCTAGCTTCTGTTGAAGCTCAGACGCGGGGCAACTCTCATACTGACTCTATGAACAGATCAACAAGTCTATGGCGCTGGCACATCTTCTCTATTTGCGGTCCAGCTTGCGGAAGACGAATCTTCCTTCTCGGTGGTCAGCAATACTCGCGACTCGACGAAGACGCGCTTTGGACGAGGAGGAACTTTCACTCGAGGTCGGGGCCAGCGAGGTGGGCGCGCAGATACCAGAGGTGGACGAGGTCAATTCCAAAGAGTCGGAGGACGAGGTGGTCAGCAAGGGTACAACAATTATGACAACAGAGGAGGCCGTGGTGGTGCGCGGGGCGGAAGACGATTCGGCTGGAAGGATTACGACAAGCCGCAACGAAACCGCGATGCGTCTGTTAACATCAAGCCGGATTGGAAGATGCTGGAGGAAATTGATTTTGTCCGTCTGGCTAAGCTGAATCTCGATACGGATTCTGGAGAGGATATTGATGGGTACGGTTTCCTTTACTACTACGATCGTTCGTTCGATAAGCAGCCTGTCAAGAGTGCCGAGCGCAAGTTGAATGTTGTGGATCGTGCCGCCTATAATGTCACCACTACCTCGGATCCTGTTATTCAAGAGCTTGCAGAGAAGAATGAGGCGACGATCTTTGCCACGGACAGCATTCTCTCCATGCTCATGTGCTCTCCGAGATCAGTTTATCCTTGGGATATTGTCATTGTCCGACAAGGCAACAAGTTGTTCTTCGATAAGAGAGACAACGCTACCTTGGACATGGTCACCGTCAACGAGAACGCTGCTGATGCACCAATGGACGCTTCAGAGGGTAGCAAAGATGCTATCAACCAGCCGAGTGCCTTAGCCGAGGAAGCTACGTACATCAACCATAACTTCGCAAACCAAGTCATGATCGAGAGCGAGCAGAAGGTTGAGATGGCCCACGAGAATCCCTTCTACAACCCAGCAGAAGAGACCGAGCCACCGGCATCCAAGGCATACAAATATCGAAGATTCGACCTCTCTCTTAACGATGAAGAACCAGTACACTTGATTGTACGAACTGAGATCGATGCCGTCCAAAAAAATGCCATCAGTGGAGAAGATCAATTCTTGACCGTCAAGGCTCTAAATGAGTTTGATCACAAAGCTCAGGGAAGCGGCGGTGCTCTCGACTGGAGAACCAAGTTGGTCAGTCAACGTGGTGCAGTTGTAGCCACCGAGATGAAGAACAACTCCTGCAAACTTGCACGATGGACCGTTCAAAGTGTCATGGCCGGCGCTGATGTCATGAAGCTTGGGTAAGTTTATTCACCTTTCACTGGGAATGCACTACTAACCACGAAACAGATTCGTCTCTCGTGCAAACCCCAAGACGAACGACAAGCACGTTATCCTCGGCGTCGTAGGCTGGAAGCCCCGCGACTTCGCCCAGCAAATGAACCTAAGCTTGTCCAACGGCTGGGGAATTGTTCGCACGATCGCTGACATGTGTCTCAAGCGTGACGAGGGCAAGTTCGTCCTGGTCAAGGATCCTAACAAGCAGATCTTGAGACTGTACGAAGTTCCCGCTGGCAGTTTCGAGGATGATGGAGAGGGTGAGATCATCGAGGAAGTCGAGGAGGCTGAAGACTAGAGAGGTTTTGCTGTTATTGTAAAAAGCAATGCATGGATTCGCGAGGTATTGCTCGTATCTATCTGGGGTTTGGCGCTATAGTGCATAGCTAGATGGCTAATGAATCCCTTGATCCTGCACAAGTCTTCATGTTCTGTTTGCAGTATAAGCTTTACTGTTCTCTGATTTGTCGACATGCAATATTTTCTCAGAATGTCTAGGACATGCAGCAGATACTGATTCTTGATTCGCTGAAAGGGGAGCACGAGATTGTGGCTTAAGCGAACCGCCGCACAAGGCATCACACCTTCTATTCCAACATCACGTCTGCCTATTCACACAACATTTCTCTTCTCAACCTCCATTCTTCTACTCCTACCATTTTTCCACCTTTGTCCACCATTAATCAACTCAAAATGCGGACCTCAAAATCCACCCCCGATTCTCCTCCCCCAGCATACACCTCCACCTCCCGCTCTCAGCCTCCTCCCAGGATTCACGTAGTACAAGAATCCACCCCTCTCCTCTACCCAAACGCAAGATACACATACATCCCACCCCCAAACACCACCCAATCGCACTACAACCCCCTCCTCTACCGACCCCTCTACCTCCGTCCCTCCCCAACCATCATCACGAGAGGACGCAGCAACAAAACCTGCCGCTACACGCTCCTCGCCCTCCTCTCGCTCTCCATCCTCGTCGCCGTATTCAAAACCTCCTTCCCATTCCCGCCCTTCCATCCCCCGTCCCTAGCTCTGCCGCCGGAGAAAGCGGCCCCGGTTCGAATAGCGATCATTGGTGCCGGACCCGCGGGCGTGGGTGCTGCGTGGGCGTTAGCGGAGCTTCAGGGTAGCGAGGTGGAGGTCGTGGTTGTTGAGAGGGAGGAGAGGGTTGGGGGACGGATGAATTTGGGCGTGGATTTAAGGTTAGAGGGGAAGATGTGGGGAGGGCAGCGGGTGGAGATTGAGGATGTGGCTTCTGCGGAGTTGTTTGCTGATGAAAGGGGCGTGGTGAGGAGGAGGGCTGAGGGGGTGTTGGGGTTGGTGTTTGGGGAGGACAAGAAGAAGGAGGGGAGTGAGGAGGTGGGGTTCTTTGATGGGGGTGGGTTTGTTGTTAGGATGACGAGGCCTGGGGGGTTGATGGGGTGGAAGGAGTGGGCGGGTTTGGTGCTTAAGTATGGGAAGAGCTTTTTGGCGGCGAGGAATGTGCCGACGGGGACGATGGGGTTGTTTAGGGGGATGGTGGAGTTGGGTGGTAAGGAGACTTTTGAGGGTGTTGAGGAGTGGGTGCAGAAGGCTGGATTGAGGGATAGTGTTGAGATGAGTGCGAGGGAGAGGTTGAGTGTCAATGGTGTGGGTGATGCTTACCGAAAAGATATTATTGAGAGTCAGGTTCGACGACAGCTTGGGCAGGGAACTGAGGAGATCAGTGACCTTGCTTTGAGTCTTGCTCTTTGGAGGGAAGAGATTGGTGGTCCGAGACCGAAGAATGGAATTAAGATGGAAACTGTTCTTAAGCAGTTACTCGAGAGAAGTGGTGCTGAAGTCAGGCTGGGGACGAGTCTTCAGAGTATGAAGCAAGAACATGTCGTTGGAAAGAAGAGCCCGGTATGGAGACTTGGTTTCAAAGGACGAGGTTATGGGAGTGAAGTGTTCGACAAGGTCATCTTAACAACGCCTTGGGGTGAGGGCGAGACTGAGTATTATCGTCGTGTAACGAACACATTCCTTATATCGGAGAAAGGTTTGAAGGCAGAATACTTCAACGTCACCAACGAGAGCGACCTCCCAGCTCAAATCCTGCCGGTTCGAGGCTCAAACTTGCCTGAGGAGTTTGAAAATATACATGAGATCAGCCATGTGAAGAATATCTTCGGCCCGGATGTGGATTTTGGCGCTCAGTCGGTGTTCAAGATGTACAAAGTTCTGTCCGACAAGCCATTGTCTGAACAGACTATGAGGAGTCTTTGGGAACGTGTAAGGTTCTACTCCGTGCAGTCTCAACGTGCATATCCGCTGCTGTTTCCGAGAAATTCCGGATTTGGAAGTTTCAAAGTCCATGAGGGAGTTTGGAATACGGCGACAATTGAGCATGTTGCTAGTAGTGTTGATCTGAGTAAGTTCAACATCAGTCTTGGGTTTCTGATTCGATGCTGACTTGTGTTTGTAGGTTGGGCTGCGGGAGAAAATGTTGCGAAGTTGATCAAGCAGGATATTGAGGAGTAATGTAGTGATTGACATGGAGTCTTGGGTGAACGTGCGTAATGGTTATGATTTATGAAGCCTAGGATACCCGATAGTTGTTAGCATTCCTTCTGGACAATAATGAAGAGTTGTTCCCGCCCTGTATCATCTTTCTCTAATGACCCACTTACATTCATCTTCGAGGTTGCATGATGTCTCAAAGACTCCACCTGAGCGGTACACTTCCGGCAGGATATTCAGCAAGACACAGAACTTTGAGCAGGTCTATAGACAGTCAATCAAGGTGGGGTCACGAGAGGCATTAAGCGAGCGGCTAGTTGCTCCTCCTCAATCCATCACTTGAAATATTCCACCACCTTACTTTTTCACACAACCCAAACTTTCCCACAAAAGGTGATTCGGGAAGGCTCCTAGCCCGCACGACTCACTCTTGCAAGTCAAGCATCGAAGGACACAAGAATGAGAGCGAGCCTTCCATCAAAAGACAGAAGTCTGCTAGAGCCAAGGTACTTCATACACTGATAGAAAACGCGTCTCCTAATTTTCTGACAAGAACCGCATCCAGATTCTACTAGTAATCCTCAAGCAGCTCTCCCAAGAGGATATAGCCGGAGGCTGGCTCTCCAAGCCGCCCGCCATCGCGCATCACAATCCCAGCATTGCGCCTCGGAAGGGCTGTAAGTATTTAGTAGGCCTCTCGACCGGGAGAAATTCTTGCTAATGATGAAACCAGCTTGAGCTTCGATATGACTCCTGTCTCCACGATCACGCAAAGAAGAAGAATCTCGGATCTAGATACATGCGCCACAGCGTGATTTCCCTCTTGCGACCCACAACTTTGGTGAGCCGTCCTCGCCGAAAGCAGAGACCTCCTACTAACTTCGGCCCCCAGTTGAAGGATCCCTCGTCTTCTTCTGGCAATATAGTTGACATGATGAACTCTATGTGGTTCGGTGTTGTCTGTTTGAGCGAGAAAATAGCGTGCCGCAACGCGTATTCGAGGCTATGTGCTTGCTGTCCGTGTGGACCCATTCATACCAGCACTGCTGGCAACACAATCGAATTGCGGGGACGCTTTAAAGCCTACCGGTACCAACTATGTGCCATTTTGGAAGTGGTGAGATGGATATGGGGCGGCGATCAACAACAGACTGCCTTGGGTTGTGGTCACCTGAAATGGGTTGTGCGCAGCCTCAGACAGCAAGGAGTAAAGTTCAGAATTCATCACTTCACGCTCTGATCTCTCAACATCATAGCTTCTCTGTCAAGAGCTTGCCGTAAATATTCTTGATACCAATATTGTAAAGATTAGATAGATGATCGAGGTAGAATACTGTACTCCGTTGCGGAGAGATGGATGAACGTATACCTGTACATTATCTGGGAATTTGTATTGTATCATCTTACAACTTTCAAGACTCCTTCTTAAGTTCAGTGGGATATATCTCGAACGTGTGTTGACTCCTGTTTGCTGATTGTGCCCCTCAAAGCCTACAAGTGACAGTCCACAGCAAAAGAATTTTGTGCCTCCAGTGTTCAACCTCATTGACTCGCTGAACTACCACAAACCTTCCAATATATTGCGTTTTCACCTCTCTCATCTTTCATATCCCTCGTATCGTTCTACAGATAGCAGTCGTCCTCGAAGCTGCATCATACCATATAGCTATCGAACAAGCTCAAAGATTCCTTTCCCATCGCTCTCCGCCTGAAAAACGCCATGGTCGACTCCCAACTCCTCCTTTCAAAATCAGCTCTCCGAGCCTCCACGAGCGGCTCTTTGCGCGAACAGTATCGATTTTCGTAAGGATATGGTATGCTACTTCATTCAGAGAGGCGGCGGCTTCGGTCTTCGTTGAGGGGTCTAGATACACGTTAGCACTTCCTTTCTCTGAAATTGGAATGCTATCTAGCATACAGCGTGATTGTTCCTTATATGTAGTTTCGACCTGGGGAGTGATTTCGTAGATCCGAGTTCGTGACTATGTATGGTCGAAGAAGCTCGTTCTTGTGGGAGTAGATGTAGCCTTACATCTGCCTCTTCCACTACTGGGTTCGTAATGATTACCAAGTAATTATTTTGAGAAAGAGAAAAGGATCTTGTTGGGAGATAAGTGATTTCGTTAGAGATGCATGGAACTTCAATGGAAACTGAACTTCTTGAGGCAACAGATCGCTCTATAGGTCACAAATAAATCAAAGTGTTAGAGATTTCCATTCCCACAGAAGTTGCAAAGTAATGTACAGGAACCCACATAACCTCCTCTCTGATTTCGATCTCTGGATTCATGTAGACTTTGGGACCGAAGTCCGTAATTGACATGTAGTACAGTACCTTAACAGAAGTTCCAAAATAATGTACAAGAAAACAAACACGACCTCCTCTCTGATATCGATCTCTGGATTCATGTAGACTTTCGGACCGAATTCAGTAATTGACATGTAGTGCCTCAAGACCTCTTCTCTCGATTCGTGGCAGACAAGCAACAATGGTGTCAGGAGAGCTCTTCTACCGCGAGTCTGGTACTTGACGACTCTCGGACCGGGAAGAGCATGCTTGAAGATCTGACAATGTAGCTCGGAGGGGAGATCCAGCCGAGTCTTTCCTTCTGAGGAGCCGCATGCCCTTCACTGGGTGTGTCGGGGAATCAAGACGTTGAAAAAATTAGAGTGTTCAAAGCAGAAGTAGACAACGGTGCACACTGGGCCTACCGACAGGCCTGGTTGATGTGGAAATACCATTCTTGTCTCGGCAGTAGCAAAATGCTTATTCACACAAGGAAGAAAGAGCGATCCTTAACAACGACCTAAGGGCAAAGGGTTAGCATCACTATTTATGTTGGTGGGATGACTTACTGACAGCTTCCTCAGGCGGAATTGTTGATCAGTCGTTCAAACGCAGTATACTCTACTAAAGTGGTGAAAGTACAGGTGCGTCTATTAGATGGCATTTTCACCACCCTTTTAGAGTATACTGCGTTTGAGCAATTGCCAGCAGCAGCTTCAACAGCTCCATGATTGATACTTTAGCTGTGTCTTGAGGTGCAGATCTTCTGGGTTTCTTGGACTTGGTCACAAAGGAGGAACTCGGTTGAGCTTTCCGCTTTGGAGCCATGCGTGCCCTCGAGGTTGAGGGGAGATTGGAAGATATGGATCCGACACCAGAGGATCCTACTCTGAAGTGCTTTTCGAGGTGATTCGTGAACCCTTGCGGGTCTCGAAACTTTATGGTGGTGGATTAAAGAACGACTCCCAGTAGTGCGACCATCGAACTCGAATGAGTTCTTTGCTTGCGACATTTGGTTGATCATTGGTTAAATGCCCAGCGTTGACGGTTAAGCGAAGACCAGCAGTAGCGAAGCGGCCTAAACGATGTGAGTTCCGCGATTAAAATTGTATCGTCGGGTAAGTAGCCCTTTCCGTAATCTCAGGAGCGAGCTTGTTAGTTTCGAAAGTGAGATTATCGTCGGGTGAGTAATCTTTCGCGTGTTTTCAGCGGCGAGCTTTTCAAGTTCGAGAGTGAGATGGTATCGTCGGGTATGTAATCCTTTGCGAGTGAGATCGTACTTCTGGGTGAATTGTGTTGGTAATCTTTCGCGGGGCGTGCTTTTTAGTCCTACAATCTGGAGGAACGCGTTCTTCACTTCGGAGTCCAAGCGTATTCTGGTCGACTGGTTAGAGAAGGAGCTTCTCTAAATCATTCAATTGAGGCAGATGAACTCACCAAGGTAAGGTGTGTGCAGACCCTGCTTGAAGGGGTTGGCAAGTTGCGCCTCCCAGGAAGACATTTGAAGCGCGCAGATCGGTCAAGAAGACGCGGCGGTTACGCGAAGACTCTTTGAACAATGGAACGTCTTTGTGAAGATAGCAATATCAGGATGGGATATGGAGTTCAATATGCCTTAGTGGCTGAAGTGGTAAGAGAGGGGATTTGAAGGAGCACGTTTGATGTTGCAAGCGTTGGATTGTGGAAGGGAACGATCTGACCCAAAGTTTGGGGATCGAAAACAAGCGGTTGGACCCTTGTCACTTCCCGTTTACCCGACTACGTAGGCATCTAATGCAGGGGTCTTCAAATCCTTTTGCTTTACAGAGTTGTTTTTTTAAAAGTTTACAGAGTCCTACCGACTTTGGACAGATTTCGATCCATTCCAGATACTGCCGAATCTTAGAAGTGATAACAAGATTAGCACAAGAACGAAGCAAGACATTGGGAGATCATCAACAGCAAGGAACAACAAATTTATGTCCAGAATATCAAATCTTGTTCTGCTGCAATAAGTTTTGGGGTATTTCTAGAACTATACACAGACGCCACAAGACCACGTTGCCACAACCGACGTCCTATCAACATATGGTGCCTCTTCTCACAAAGTTTTTAAAGGTAAAAGCTCACAGACTCTGCCAAGTTATTATTTCTCTTCCTTCTGAAAGCTTTCGTCAAGAGCCAGCAATAATCTATCCAATTCCTCTTGCTTCTCAGCTTGCTCTTTTATGTTGAGTTCTGGCAATTGGCTCCAGAGAGTTTCTAACTCTGTCATCAACCCGTCCGTCTTGGTTTTGTCCTTCGATCCAGCTGGTAAGGGAGACCCTTCAACTGCCAGTGTATCTGATTTCTCGTTCAGGTATCCAGCAGCGATAGCTTTCTTCACAACCGCTTCCGCCGCTTCGATTTTGACTCCGTGTAGCGAGCAAACATCCATGGATCTTCGAGCTTGTCTCGCCATGTGTTTGTAAGACTCGGCCATATCGCGGTTATGGCATAATCTCTGAGTTGTAGAGTCAGTACGATAAAACGAAGCACAATGTTCTGATCTTACTAATAAATTTCTCAGAAGCACAGCAATGGTGACCTTTCCAATTGCTGGAACATAAATGCTAGCATGTTGCTTCACAGCTGGGCCATCAAAGTTCTTGTCACTAGAGAAATTGACACAGACTGCGCCATCTCTGAGCATATTGACGTCCACTTTGTATGCCTTGCTAGGCACTCCGGTGACAACCACATCGCTGAGTGGAAAGCAGTCCTCCAATTTCATATCTGTTTCTGCAACCTCGTGTTTATCATTCTTGATGCCTCGACCTCGAGTAAAGATCTGAACACCGTCCAAGTCGACGGAATATACTTTTGCGCCATCATTTGCAAGAAGAGCTGCCAAGGGTCGTCCAACCACCTCAGACCGATTGATGACAGTGATTGTTTTCCCAAAAAGCCGGTTTCCATATGCCATGATAGTATTGTAAATCTGCAGGTACTCGAGGACTTTGACAACGGCAAGTGGTGTACAGGGAAGGATAGACTTCTGGCCGCACATGGGTATATCGAGGAATCGAATATTCTGGTACATGTTGAAGATGTACTTATGGCTTAGCCCTTCCACGTCTTTCTCCAAAGCTACCAACTGCTGGATGTATTGATCTTGTCGAGGGCTGGGGAAAATTGGATAATAGACAATGATGCCATGTACGTTCTTGTCGGTATTCGCTGCCAGAATTGACTCCTCAATATCTGCTTTCGAGACGACTCGGAGGTCAAAGTCGAAGCCGCTGAAACAGTATCAGCGAAGTCTTCTCAAGACATTGTGATAATCTCGAATTGAGTCAAGGAATGTTGAGAAGGAGCAAAAGAGCGAAAGTCAAGACACAAGCCAGGGATCAGAATGAAGGCAACGATGTACCTCCTGGGGCCTTTCATGGTTCTTACTTGTATATTCTTGTAACTTACAGGTCGTCCCAAGTGAATTTCCACTCATAGTGCGAGTCAAGACACGAAATATACTCACTTCTCTTTGCAGGTCTTCGCTGAATACTCTGCATAAGTCTTTGCATGCTCATCCTCATTCGCCAAAAGTCCAACCAGCTTCGGTTTGTACTCCAACAGCTGCAGATCCTTTGCGACCTCCGCGAGTAAACTCTTCGCAATCGTTACAGCGGACACGACTTTGCAGGTATCCGGAATCGAGGAGGTAGGATTCGAGGGCTTCGGGGTAGGAGCGTTTGGCTGCTGCACAGACGCCATTGTGATGATGGCCTAGTGCAATGCGATTGAAGCAGTTGTGTTTATGGGAAGATTGTAGTGAAGGATAATATTCTAGAGGTGTTCAAGTCATTGGGGGTGAAATATTTTTCTTATCGCTTATCGGGGCCGATGCAATTTACCCCGCGATCTGGACGCCGCTTTACAGGCCATACTTTGCATTACTCAAGCAGCTTGATTGATTGACGTCTTCAAATTTTAGTCATGTCACTACGAAGACACAGAATCACTGTAAGTAGCTTGCCCTATACCCCGCTTGGACATTCGCTATAAGATAGGAGCTGATAGAATGCTAATTGGGTGCCACTTCTAGAACTTTCAAAAACTACACCCCAGAGGTCTTCGTTTGTTCCATCACAAACTTTGTTGTCTGCCTATTCTCATGCTAAAAACATCATGCAAATTTCTGAAAATTACTCCTCATAAAGGACCTGCTACTTTCCTCAACGATACAAGTCAATGGTCGGAAACAAATGCATCACAACTACTGCCACTCCTTTCATCATCAAATCACATTATAAACGGGCATAGTTCTAAACGGATATGATTGCCAAAACCAATAAAGGTCGTTGAAAGTATGTTCTCAGCCATAAGCTCCACGTCACCAAGCTTCTAAATCTCAGATTCCAGGCTGCCAAACCTCAGGCTTCCTAGCCTCAAGCTTCTTAATCTGAGGCTCTAGTGATTCTTCTGCCTCAGAGACTTTCCGCTTATCCACGACCTACTTTCAGACTCGTTAAATCCAGGCTTCAACCTTCTGCTAGGGGCCTTAATATAGACTTGCCCGAAACATCCTCCCTAGTTATATTAGTAGTCTCATTAGCTAGAAAGCCCTCACTCTCCAACAATGTAACAGTTCTATTTTTATCTTGAAACAATGACTGTCACCAGCCTGGATGGACAATTTGTGCCGAACACCCTAAAACAATCCATTGAGAGTGTTGGCCAACTGTAGCTAAAGCTCTTCAAGGCTTCAAGAGCCTATCAAAACAGAAAACTAGAGTTTTCCCAAGAAGCGAAAATTTGAAACAATGGGAGATCTAACATACATGACTATGAGACTTCGTCACAACTTGACTCATGGAATATGCAGAAATATATTTATAATTTATGAAGCGTTTGAATTTTCAACGATGTCCCCAATGTGTTCATCTACGGCCGAAAGTAGGGTTCTAGTAATTCAAGGATAGAAACTCTTGCTTCCTAATCGTTCTTCCTGAATTCTTCTTCTTGGGGTTGTGGTTAATTCTCCCATTTAGGGTCCTTATCGATTGTCGGCTATTGTTAGGTTGGGGTTGGGGTTGGGGTTGGGGGTAGGTGTGCCGGCGGCCGCTACCCCCCTTTTCTCCCGAGGTTCACCCACTACACTGCTTAGCGAAATTGCCGGAATGCCATTTTTCAGCGTGAATATTATTTTTGTGCAATAACGCACTAGCAATTTTCCGAACCTTCACAGAATATTGTTTTTGAATTCCCTTAGATTTTACAACTCCTCTGCCACATTCACTGCTAGACCGCTACCCTTTTTTTTTGCCAAGGTCCACCCGCTACACCGCCCAGGAAAACTGCCAGAACGTCATTTTTCAGCGTGAATTTTATTTTTGTGCAATAACGCATTGGCAAGAGATTGAATTTGTAAACCACGCCACGCTTTGAACCTTCACAAAAGTTTTCCCGAAATCCGCTCTTAGGTTTTATAACTCTCCTGTCACACCCACTGCTGGAGAAACTGCTACCCTCTCAGCCAGAGAAAAAAGCTGCCGTTTTTGACACGCGAGAATGTGACAGCGCTGATCTCTGTCCTGAAGCTCTGCGGCTGTTTCCACGTCACGTGTCCTTATTCCTGTATATATAGCTCTGAGAGCCCCTTTTTGGGCTCTTCACCTTAGTATTCTAAGTGAAGACCGCTTCTACCCTACATGCCGTTCCGTGTCCCGTCACAGAGAACATCAAAATCTAATGCATAGAATTATTTATTTTTCAACGCTCGACCTTATAAAAAGAATTCTATCTTTATAAGTAGTAGAAAAATACCTAGAGAATTTTTCTATGCGAAAATTATTTGGGATTTGTTATATAACTATCAAAAGTTTGTAGATTATTCTAGGATTGCGCACTTGGTCCATAACGGCAACTTTTTTCTCCGGCTGAGAGCTACCCCCTTTTTTGCCGAGGTCCGCCCGCTACACCGCCCGGGAAAACTGCCAGAACGTCATTTTTCATCGTAAATATTATTTCTACGCACTGGCAAGATATTCAATTTATAAATCACGCCACTTCCCGAACCTTTACAAAAGTTTTCTCGAAACCCCCTCTCAGATTTTACAACTACCCTACCACCCCCTTTTTCAGCAACCCTCTTCTTGTCCCACTGAATTCTGCAGCCCTGGAGCCAATGCTATTATGGCAAATGACCGGCAAGACCTCCAAATATGGGTCAACCCACCCGAAGATTTCGACAGGGAAATATTCCTCTCGGGCTATGTGAATGGTAAAAGCATTGATTGGAGACTTGAGACTTAAAGCTAATATCCTCCAGAGCTCGAACTAGGTTCCTATAGGATTGTAGATCTCTTCCGTGATATTAGACCATATGTGGAGAATGACCAGGACCTGTTGGGAATAGCCATTGGTAATTCAATGACACTTAAGGGAAAAAGGGGGCAATTCTGACTATTCTACAGCTTTGTCCTTTCTGCCACAGCTATTCAAACGCCTGTTGTCTGGGAACATTCCTTTCCTGAATTCAGATAGTAGGTCAAACAATAACAATAGCTTCTGCTATACTAACACTATCTAGAGCAACTGATTCTCAAGTGGCTATGCCAACGAATCTCTAACGACGACGATAACCCTACGTTTCGCGCCGGACTTGGAGAGGTTGTTGAGGCTATCAGTGCCATATCAGACTCGGAAGGCTTCACGGGAGAGAACGCTGTGGAAGTCGTTATTTCTATTTTTGCGTTGGGCAAGAAGATGGAATATAAAGATCTCAAGTCGGAAACACGAGCAAAGGTTCTCCGTCTCGTTCAAAAGCTATTCGAACGATACGAATTGCGATTCAACAGCCGGCCTGGAGTCAACGGATTCGTTACCGGCGTTGTGGATCTTGCTCACTTTGAAAAGAGCCCTGAATGCCTCGGCGTTCTCTTCCCGCTATGGTCTAATATATCGAAGACCTGGGGGTCCGAGTTGCAGTCGAAGAAGATTGCAGAGAAAGCCTTCCGTTCTTTCTATAGATACTTTCCTATCGATGTACAACGAAACTATGCACAACCTCCCGTTGCTCCATCCCTTAAGCAACTTGCGCATTTACTGGAGGAGTGCATCACGTCCAACTCTATCTTCGCAGATTTTGCGTTCAAGGCTCTATTGGAAAATCTGGACTCTGTTCAGAGTGCAGGGACCAAGGTAATGACATATACCCGTTGATCCGAATTATTACTAATTGGGCTCAGTTGGAGATTCTAGAGATGCTTCTGTCGTGTACCTCGAAGTATGAGATTGCCATAGTCCAAAGATGGGCCGAGGAACTTTGGAAAAATCTCAAGTACGAGATTTGGCAAGCAGAAAACGAACAAGTGGTCCAAACTTCTTTGAACGTCTTGCACGCAGTTTCCAAGACTCTCGCGACGGAAGATGATGGTCTTGACAACAGCCAGAGCAGCCTGATACGATTCATAAACAAGATCGGCATTGAGTGTAATGGGAAGACTCAAGATTCGATGCAGTGGCTTATTCCGAACGGTAGAATTTTTCATGCGCTTGCCACTAGCAGTCCCCGAGCCTTATATCACATTACGAAGTCGACGATTCCGAAGATTTATGTAAAGTGGCAGGATACTCCTTTAGCAAAGGAAAAGGGGTACATCTTGGTGTCTTTGAACCACATACTCAAGGCGCATCACGGGTATTACGAGCCAGTCCAAAACTGGACTCAGATGTTTGACCAGAACAAATCGAAGACGTTCTCGGCTCTAGAAGCATGTCATAATGAGATCAACTCGATGTACGACGAAGCCATCCAATTGTCCGCCGACCAATGGATCGATCGCAAATCAAGCGTGGATGTTCCGGAGCTATATCTCAACACGGCGAAGTACGAAGATTTGTTAGTCAAATCGGCAATCGAAGGTCTTGCGTTACTTGTTGATATCCCGCGTTTCTACCCTGAGACTACTAGGGCAAAGGTTGTCGAATCTATCCTAAAGATCCACGCGACTACATTACATGAAGGCACTCGACTACAATGCGTATCCGTTTTGCAGGACATCACCACCACTCAGCCAGGGCTTTGGACGAACACCATTCTCTCTGGTCTGTGGGCTGATATACCCCACCAGATTTCGGACGCTCCTGATAGCGCTGGCGATTTTGAAAAGCTAAATGATACTATCACTGCTTTTGAAACCATGGTCGAGATTGGGTGCCATGAAGTTGGTCGAGACAACATCATGTACCAGCCCAGCGACCTATTCGCAGGCAGCGTTTGGCATCGAAACTTCGATGCCTTAATGCGCATGCTACTCCTAAAGTTGGACGAGGTCCTCCCCTCCCACGTCCAGTACGAGTTCGCAAACGCTATACTTATAACCATAAGCAAAGCACTTGGCAAGTTTGAGGATTGTTTAGCCACTGCTCGCTCATCACCTCTCAATATCGAGCCACCACCTCAGCGTCCTGAAGAAGGCCCGTATGATTACATCGTCACGCATTTGTACAAGTCGTTGCACCCGGAGCAGAGAAGACATCAGCGCTGGCAGCACACCACAGAAATTGAGTGGTTTACCTATATCCGCCATTTTCCAAACTCTTCCGAGCGACAACTCGATCAACTTGTGCAGACAATAGGTGAGATCACACTCCAGGTACTTCGATCGAAGTCAACCACGGACGAGAACAATTTCCTATTGCGGTGGAATGCCGACACCGAAAACAACGACTGTAGCGCACTGTCCAGTTTGTTTACGGAAGGCATAGGTGGGTGTGACATGTTACGGATGGATGAATGGCAGATGGACGTCCGCAGAGGCCCAGACGAGAAGTGCCTAGCAAACGTTCTCGCCATGTATATGGTTGCTGGTACTCGACCCCACGTAAGTCCTCTACTCTTCCTAATGACTTATCCTGATATGTCCTAATTGTTCATCAGAACGAACGTGAACTTCGTTTGGACTTTCACAATGCTGGACTTTATATGATGGCCGGCTATATTGGTTTTGATATTCGAGCTCGGTCAGAGTTCCGGGAAGGCAATTTCGATTGTTCCCCGCTCAGTCGACAAAGCATGCTCTGGTATATCCAGTTGATTGTCAACAAGTTCACTTCACCCTCAGAAGATCCTGAAGATTCCCACCTCGATGTTCTTGAGAGATACCTGGCCGAGGCTCGATCCGTCACGGCTGAAGTTCCGATGTCCCCAGAAAGACGTGAACGATTAATGCAAGTCCTGGCACACTACACAGCAGCTGCTCTTGCCGCATTCAAGGACCCACTTATGAACCCTTGTTTCAATCTTATGATCGACTGCCTTGAAGATCCAGCTCCATTCGGTTTGATAGCTGCACGACTTTTCAGAGTCATTCTTGCACCATCCAAGATTTTGACCAGAGAAAATTTCTGCAACGTCCGAAGTGTTGCTCCTCTTTGGGTTCTCACGAAAATCGTTCCCCGCCTTCTCCGCAAATGGAGAGCTGCAGATGATGAATATAGCCAGGCCAACTATCTCATCGCACTCAGTACTCTTCTTGAGTTTATCAACCCCGAGGACTATATCTCCGACCACAGCGAGGAACTTTTGCCGGCAATCCTTGAGGGAACTAGCGTTCGAGGTGATGCTTCAGCTAGGCTGATATATCTCAAAGCACTCAACGAGTTCATTAAGCTTGACCGCAAAGCTGTCGAAGAACACTTATTCACCGTCGTCAACAGCCTGCGGAATCTACTACAGAATGCCTTGAACGATCCAACGAATAACCCGGTGAAATGTCGATTGGCAGCTGTCGATGTTCTCAAGACAATGATGAGTAGTTATGGCAAAGATGAACTGAATATGTTCCGACCTAGGATTGAGCAACAGATCCACCTGGCTTGCTTTGACCTTTCAGCAGAAGTACGCCGCAAAGGACAAGAAGCCCACACGCTTTGGTCCGTCTGGCTACAGACAATGGGTGACTAGTCTTGAGACTAGAATTTAGATCGTGCAAGTACTTTAGACCTGTGCATTTGCGTGGTAGCGGAAATTTGCATATCTGGCTGGGGATAGATTTGGCTCACGGTTGGGGGAGGTTGGGGGAGTTTGGTATTTGTGCTGTCCAAGACGTGGGTTCTGGAGTTACGAGGACCAACATCTTGGGTAGGAAGCATAGCGAGGGCGTTTGCGGAAAGATACCAGGTAGCATAGCAAAAATTCACAGCAGGCATCATACTTGACGAAGGAAGCAAGAAATCATAGTCCATTCCCTGAAGACGCCCGAGCCTTCATGACTTTTATTGCACCCATATTCTCACTGGTCCACACGGTTCCGCTTCATGCCATCTAATTCTTCTTGGGCCGCCCTTTTGACTTGACTGAACCAGTTCCTGCTGCCGTACCACCACTCAAATCATCCAGACTAACACCGGAACTCTCAGCCAGTAAACTCGCCCACTTCTCATCCATACTCTTATTCGCCCCTTCCACGTTTGCGACTTTCTTCTTCTCCACAACCTTTGTCGGGTCAGCCTTTCCAATTACTGACACATTGCTGGCGAACATTTGTTGAAATGGCAATGACACAAAGTGGCCCTGCTTATCAAACCACTGTGTGAACGGCTTCTTCAGCGAGATCGGGTTCGGTACGGTAGGATTGGCTTTGGAGTATGTGGTGATTGTGACGTTGTAAATGGGGACATGTTTCTGGGTCTTAGTCGCAACTTGAATCTTGTCGCCATTCTTATTTGTGCCCACATAGACTGTTCCTTTCTCAACCGCCCAGATCCAGAATGTGAGGGCGCCGTTGAGAATCGAGTATAGGAGGACGGCAACGGCAGTGTAGTACTTGGTGGATTCGAACCCGAATTGGTAGTCCCAGCAGAAAGTGGCCGCACAGATGGCGAAGGCGCTGTAGCCGAGTGCTAGACGGGTATCGGAGAGAGTATGCGACTGGGTGAAGCCGAGTGAGTTGAGGTAGTTAGGTATAGCATCGTCGCTGGTGTTCTTAAGATCTGGGGTAAGCTGTTAGAATATATTCTGGCTTCGGAGCTGCTCCTTCCCTGTTGACTCCTTGAGCTAGATAGAACTTATAAACTTACCAGCTATTGAGTGAACCGATATTTTCTCTGCTGAAACTGCCATCTTTGTGAGTTGTAAAAGTCTCAAAGGTGTCCAGAGGAGGATCTGTAAGATGTCGCGTGGGGGAACGTGTCTTGATCAACGGCGGAACAAGCCGAGCTAGCGTGAAAGCCACTCCAACGTCAAGCTTGAGATCAAGCGGCTCGGATTCAAGCCTCTTGATTTTGGGTTCACAACAACCTTCAATCTCAATATGGCGCAGGTTCCTGTTCAGACGATCCATAGGGATCCCCAGCTATTGTAAGTATTCATAGAATGATGAGAAGTTCAATGAGAATGCCAGGCTAACTTGAAAATAGCTACTGGATTCTCATCCCTATTACGCTTGTTATGGTATTGAGCCTACACCCTCGATAGCCTTCGAACAGACAATTAATATTGGGCAGATCTTGACTGGAGTCCTTCGCCACTATGCGACCGTTTTGATGGCTTCGGCGCCCAAGAGGCAAGATATGCCCACCCTTCGAGAACAGCGATCCTTGATGCGAGGTATCAATCTTCGTGCGAATGCCAACGCAATTTCCCCAGCCTCGTTCCAAGCTCGAAAGGATTATCTCGTCAATGCATATGAGAGTGGAGCTTTCTTAAAGGAGCCAGAGAAGAAGGGACAAGGAGCACCAAATCCAATGACGGATCCTGCGGCTATGGAGGGAATGATGGGTATGATGAAGGGCAATATGGCTATGATTGTCCCGCAGACTTTGATTATGGGATGGATCAATGCTTTCTTCAGCGGTTTCGTGATCAGTATGTATCGAGAGATGTTGGTGTTGAGCGGTGCTAATATGGCTACAGTCCGATTACCCTTCCCGTTGACGATCAAGTTCAAGAGTATGCTTCAGGCCGGTGTTGCTACGAGAGATATGGACCCCCAATGGATGTCCTCCATCTCGTGGTACGTTTTGTGTATCTTCGGGCTGCAGTCGGTGTTCAATTATCTTCTTGGAAGTGATAACGGTAAGCGAGAATGGGGATTTTTGTTTGAGTATCTAGCTGATGAAATTTAGCTGCGAGTCAAATGGCACAGCAGATGGGTTCAATGGGACCAGGTGCGGGAGCTCAAATGTTCGGACCGGGCGTTGACCCAGACAAGCAATTCCAAGGAGAGGCAGAGAACTTGGCCGTGCTGGCGCATCAGTACACATTGGAGGGTGTTGAGGACAGAATTCTCAACACTGTGAGGGTATAATGTTAAAGTTGCATCTAGACAACCGGGCTAGTGCTGCTGGGTTTCAAACTCAGCACTCACTTGAAGCTGTACTACCTCGATCTAGACTCTCCGCTACCTCGTGACGGCGAGCAAAATGAATGAGATTACATGATCCATCCCACCCCTCGAAACCTCAGCTCATGAAAGGTAGGTATATATCCACTCTCTTCCTTCAGCAGGCCAAGTGTTCTGGGCCATTTCTAATTTAAGTTCGGGGTAGCTCGACACAAGTGTGTACATAACAGCTCTCGAGCTCTTGCATTGTCTAGATATGTTGCTTTATGTTTTGCCTGCTGCTTTGGGTTCTAGCTGAAATAGCAGATCCCTAAAGGGAATTTGTCCATGAATCCCACCATGGTTTACACTTCGAGTAAGTTCATTGCATACTACTTGCTGTCACTTCCTGCATGGTCTAGCACAGAGCAGGCTTCTTTGAGAGTTTTCGCCACTCAGTGGTCATTCTCCCTTGCTACGTTTGTCCAAAGTCAGGCCAAGAGGTAACAGATGGGGGGCAAATACACGTGTAGGTGAAAGCCAAGAGCTTCTTTTCTTTGTACGCAACATCCCCACTGCTAGAGTTAACACGTCTCGCATCCCGCACCAGTTTCCTATCACGGTCCATGCTGCACTCAGTCATCCATCCACTAATTCTCGCATGGAATAGGGGCAAGCGGGCAGTGGTCGCTGCGACGATGAGTTGTTGATGTTTAGTCGTCCGAAGAAATCGCTTTGAATAGGGGCCTTTACCGCAAGCGGCACCGTGCAAGCGATGAAAAGGGGGTGAGCTTACATCGCTTTCGAACGCCATCAGATGTAAATGTCAAGCGTTTGACTCCTGATTGAGGATCATGCTCATCCATTAAAGAATATTTGTCCAGCATGTGAGGATTGAGATTTACTGATGATTGGTATCAACAACGTCAATTTTCGGAAGCGCAGTTTGATGGTCCTACTCTTGATATCTGAGATCAAGAACATGGAGCACAAAAGCAGACAAGAAATAGCAGTGTGGGAAGGGTTTCAGGTGACGATTTGAAATTTGGATGTGATGATTCTTTTTCAGCCTGGTTTTGGCCAGTTCTGCAGAGCGCATGTAGAAGAGGGAATCTTGCAAATTAAAACAAAGCGAGCCCAGTACGCCGAACACCACATACCATGCACCAAACAGGTTGACTTAGCGTTTTCTCGTCTTCTTCGCAGGCTCATCCTCGCTAATCTCATCTTCCTCCATCTCATCCTCCGACCGTGCCACATCTCTACTTCTCTTGAGACCCTTCATCTTTCTCGTCTGCAACTCCTTCAGATCTTGTCTGCCGAGATGTATCCTACCCATCTTATCACCCACAATATCCGTAGAGATATTCTTCTTCGGTCTCTCCGCACTCGTCTTTGCCCTCTTCAATGCCTCCTTCATGATACTCTCATCAGCCTCCTTGACTCTACCAACTCTGAAATCCATTCTCGGTCCCATCTCCTCAACTTCCACTCTCGGTAATTTCTGCCCACTCTTCTTCGTCCTGATCAAGTACACTCTCAAATGCACACTCGGCTTGACTTCCTCCCCATCAACAGTATCCCGGGCACTAATAGACACAATATATTGTAATCCCTCAACATCCACCTTATCAGCTGGCTCCCCCTTAAAGAAATCCGTAAAGAAGCTCTTAAGCAACGTATACTCATCGCTAACCGGGCTCTCAAACGGCGTTCCAGCAAATAGCAACATAGGCTTCAATCCCACCGCGCACTTCTTATTCTTGAACTGCGCCAACGTCCGAAATGTCTCAGCATTCAAATACAGCTCCACCATATCGAGCACTTTGTACGAGAATGTTCGGACCAAGGTAATAGCATGCGGACGTTTCTTGCTGGTACTGCCAAACACGAGCATCGACGCATCGTTCTTCTCGGAGAAGAATTCGAGGGAAGAAGCATCGTCGAAAGGGTGAATGGGGTTCTTTTTCGTGAACTTCTTGGCGAGGGGGATGCGAAGTTGGAAGAGATCTGTGAGGGCGTCTTGGACGACTTGCGAACAGGTTGTACCGCGGAGGAAGAGGGTGGTTTTGGGGTTTTCGACGGCTTTTGGTGCTTTTTTGTCGAGAGCTCTTTTGGAGCGGGCATTGCGGGGTTTTCTAGGAGCAGATTAGCAATCATATACGGAGACAAATAGTTTGCATAAGATCATACATTTGTCGCAACATCTTATCGTTGTGGTTGTTGAATTGGGAGCTTGGAAGTTCATGCACCACAATGTCTTAAAAAGTTCATGTCGAAAATTCCTAATCGATAAAAAAGTTCTCACCAAATTTGGACTGGCGCACGGCTGAGCGCTGCTAAAGTTCGGGGCGAGGCTATGAAAGTCCAGTTGTGGACCATTTCTTCACTTACCCTTGATTACTCCAAACCTCCCATAATAATTAAGAAGATTCAGATATACCACCAAAGTTCTTAGTTGATTGTAAAATTACATCCAGCCAAAATCTCCAAAGTGATTTAATCACGTGCTAACCAAGGCTTCACATGCGAAATGCAAGCCGCGCCATAATCCCTGCTAGCCAGATCGTGGGGTACGAAGAGACATCTGAACTGCCTCGTGCCGAATCCATTCCTCCGACCAACATCTGAACAATCACTTCACAACAAATTCCCACCTCCAAGCCTCGACTCAAACCCTCAAAATAAGCACTGAACTTAAGCACACAGATGTGCATTCAACGATAACAATAAATCCCTCCACAGTGCTTCTGCACGCTTGCAAATTCGCGCTCTGAGTTGCCTCGGCTCGAATCCGGCATAATGTCTGGAATCGAAAATCTCCAGGTCTGCAGTTCTCACCCATCTGCGCCAGCGCATATATACTGATACGTGTGAATGATAGAGGGCACTCGAGAGTATTATACTGAATCCCAAATATGCCGATTACCTAGCGATTCTGAAAGCAGCGCGCAATGGCGCCGTCTACGGTGCCAAAGTCCGGTTTCCACATGCGCTGGTGTATGTCCTACCTCTTTGCTCGTCTGCGAGTCATGCTGATGCTGTTTGGGTTGTAGTATGATATTTTTGTTTAGGTCGGGGACGGTGAGGGAGAAGTTGGCTCTTATCTTCCGGGCTACGAAGACGCATGCGCAGAACTTGGCTAAGTATGCGATGGTGTATAAGATTACAATGCTGGTTTTGAAGCATATGGGCTCTACGCCGGGGAAAGAAGGGAAGTTGGATACCTTCTTTGCGGGGTTGTTGGGTGGGTACTTGGTGTTTGGACGGAGATCGAAAAGAGGACATGTTTCTTCTGTTAGTAAACAGATTGTTATTTTTGGTGAGTAGGAAGTTTCTGCCTTGGTGGACTGCCTTGGTGGACTGCCTTGGTGGAACATTGAGACTGATGATAGCAGTGTTCGCACGTGTGTGTCTAGCTGTGGCCCAACTCTCGATAGAACCGGCGATGGGAATCATAAAGGACCCAGAGATGACGAAACGAATAGCGCACGACGCATGGCCAGTGTTTGCAGCATTAAGTTGGGGATCGGTGATGTGGCTTTTCAGATGGTACCCTGATACAGTGCAATCGGGACTCAGGAGTAGTATGGACTACATTTATGTTCAAAGCGATCATTGGGATAGCTTAAGGAACTTTTTGATCTACAACAAGTAGAGAAGGGTGTCGAGAGATGGATTGACGATGAGATGCTCTTCAAAGAGTCGACGCAGCGGTCCCAGATGAGTTCTGGAACGACGCTGGCGTCAAGAATACGCGACAAGTACGAGAGAGACTAGACGAGAGGTTTTGGTGCATTGCATATTACGGCGTCGGTATTTGCCAGGCCTTGTAGACTAGACGAACTACTTACCAAATGAACTATTGGTTGATAACGCAAACTTAGGGCAAAGCTTCATGTTCCAGAGTCTCCCCACCAACATTTGATTCTTACTCTCTTCCAAGATCTTATTTTTGTAGAAGAAGAACAGCTCTCGAAAAAGGTATAAAAATTAGATTCGTTTCCTAGATCAAAAATACATCTCACCAGCCACAATTGTCAACTACTATTGCGATCCACCAATCATTCAAAAGTACATGATTCACGTTCATCTAGTAGGTAGTTTCAGCTACACTACCTTGCCGACACAGAGAATGTCCTTCACTCAGTCTCTCCCGTGCATGGATATCGGAATTCCTCAGGGTTTGTCCCTAAGATTATAGATTCAGGCCATCTTGATCCGAAGGCTCACCTAGACTCATCAAAGAATGTTGATTCGGAAATCCAGATCCAACCATCGCAACCGCAGCATCGAGCACGATTATATCCCACTTACAGCGGCAAGGGGAAGGTTTCCAGGGGTCGTATAAACTGAACATTATCTAATGACAAGGAGCACACTTATTTCTGCGCCAGAAGCGGATCAGCTCTAGGCCCCGAGAAAGCAACACACCACTTTTTGTCCCTTGCTCCAGAGCTGGGAACGAATTCAACCTCAATATCATCATCAGGCTGCTCCATAGCCTCAGCTTGAGAGGACTTGGCAGTTGACGGTTTTACCCAGATACCTTTCGTCGGCCGGACATCAAAACGCAACAGCAAAGAAGTAGCTAGCAGCAAGATCTCGCTCGTAGCGAAATGGCGTCCGGGACACAACGTCGTACCTCCACCAAATCCGCGGAAGGCGACTGGGCTGAAGCGCTTTCCATTTTTGAGGAAACGCTTGTGGTAGAATTCGTCAACGTTCTCCCCCCATATAGCTGAGTTGCTGTGCTGGGCCCGGGCCGACATCATGATTAGGTTGCCTTTCTTGAGTAGGTATTTATTATCTAGCATATGGTCTTCTGAGACGACGCGGACTGAGTTTGCCATTCCGTGGTAGCGGAAGACTTCGTGGTAGGTGGAAAGCAGGACTGGACATGAGTTGAGGATAAAACTTAGGTCGATTGTCGAGATCCCATCTTGGTCCTGAACGGCTTGGAGGACTTCATTTCTGCAATCTTCTAGGACGATGGGGTCGCTGAAGATGCGGAATACCACCCAGAAGGCGGTGAGGATGGTGTTGGCGACGTTGTTAAAGACGGTGCCGAGTAGAAATCTCGGGATATCTTGTTGGGGTATTTTCTGTTCGATGCAGTGCTGTACGAATTGTTGGATGTAGGACGATCCTTGCTTATAGCTGCCATCGGCGTAGTATTTTGCAAAGCTCTTGACGAGCTTTTCACGGGCCTGTACCGCGGCTTTGAAAAATAGGTTCTGTGGTAGAATGTCTAGCATCATGAACATGAGCGCTGGTGATATTTGCTGGTGGGAAATGTCAGTCAATGAAGTCTTACTGTCCAATTGAATACTTACTGCCAAGCCTTAAGATTTTGGGCATCTCGCATCGGGTTCGCTGGTCCATACACCGCATCCGTAGTAGCACGCATGATCTGCTTCCCAACCCACTCATACATATTGACGGTCGTCGGAACTGCGAAGCGATTCAAAGCTTCATCGAAGGCTTCGAAAGTTTTGCTACTCAAACCGTCCAGTGCTGAGCCCTTACTCATGGTGGAATGAGTGGCCTTCGCCATGCCGTTGACAAACCCGTGCTCGGTCACTAGATCGTGTTCAAGGACGGCAACGGCCTCTTTGCTTGCGCCCATGGCAGCCTGTACTGCTTTGACTGAAATGGGCGCGAATATGAGCGTGCGCCATTGTCGTTGTACAACAGGAATTAGATCCAATGAATTGATTACGTAGATGCGGACTCCGGGGATTCTAAGAGTGTAGATAGGCAAGTTTGAATGCCGCTTTCTGGAGGCGAAGTCAGTCGGATTAAATTTCTGGGGAAACGAGTAGGGTTTCTACTACCTCATATGTGGGTAGAAGTCCATACTCCATCGTATCATGCCAAGTATGGGACTTATGAAGGGAATTGAGCTGGAAACTATAGGAGGCTCCTTGCTGTCTTGGGTGAGGTACAAGAGCGCCCAAAAGAAGATATACGTCGCTCCGATACCGCCCAAAGCTGTTACGATCACTGCGTTCGACATCTTGCAGCCTTCACATCAAAATCGGAATATTATAACCAAAATCGGAATATGGTTGATTCGGACTGGTGATGCATTGGTGACGCTTGAGCTTTGAAATTTGAGATTGTTGTGTTGCTAGCCAGGATGCAGTCGCGAGGCACAGCAGCCCCTTTTCTGGCTCGCCTAGCATTTCGCCCCTCTCACTTCCCTGATACGGTGTCAACAACTAATTGTAAATTCTAGCAATTTCATGATGTGGGTTCTTTCGGACTTCTGAGTAAGAAATTTGTCCTCCAAATTATTGAAGCACGATTTCACGCCTTTTTTTGTTGTCCGATTCCTTGGCAGAACTTTGAACTTGCCCAAAGCTCGAAAACACTGCAGAACTCCGAAGTCGGATTGAAGTTCTATACTCTGTGGAGCATTGTACATTGTGAGAGTTTAAGCAATAGAAGTAGTTCATTCACTCGAACTATGTCTGTATCCTACACCAAACGTTGAAAATACAAAAGTCCCAGCAGAGCAGAGATTCTGACTTCGTTTGAAGTACTATGTGTACAGAAGTGAGACGAGATACCCGCACCAACTCAAAGCAAATACAGTACAAACAGTGCCCTTCTTCCACACCATCACACATCCTTAACAGCCACACACCGATCCTCCTTCTTGATCTCCAACTTCAAATTTACCCCTCCTTCCTTTTGCCCGTTCTTCCCTCCAGTCCCCTCCCGAAACGCATCCTGCACACACTTCCACCAATGTCCCAACCTCTCACTCCCCACCCCACAACACTTACACCCCTCCTCAACCACAAAAACCACTTCATCTAACTTCTCAAACGCTCCCAAGACCAGAAACACCCAATCTGGACCATGGTCTGCAATTCCTCCATAATCTATCCTAACCTTGCGGACGTTTTCTCGAGGGAGAGAGGACGATGAGAAGGATTTCAGGGCCGAGGGACAGGAGAAGGTGAAAGTTGCGAATTGGTAGTAGAGGAATGTTGGGATGTCGAGAGGAATAGAGCGGTAGAGGGGGTTGAGAGAGTGGAATGGTGGCATCGAAGTAGAAAGAGGGTTGGCTTCCTTGTACTTTCTGATGGAGGTGCATGTTACGTGCTGAGGTGGGAGATTAGCAAAGAAGTGGGCGAAGCAAAGTAGTACTCCTTCCCAGATCACGACTTGGAGCTATCTTAGGTCACGTCTGGAGACTGCGGGCTCCAAAATCCCATGTTTCATCCAGCTAGAACCCATGATAAAGGTATCAGAGTTCAGAGTATTTGGAGGACGCCAACGGACGGCTTCCTGTAGCTTGGTCGATACGAGAGATTTGATATCATTACATTAGCGAAATGGTTCCAATCCAACATATAAGGACGGCCTAATCCGTTCCGATCTCATCTAGGAGACGTCTGTTTTGAGACGCATTATGACGAGTTGTATCAAGTGGATTACTTGTCGTGTCGTGTTCGCTCAAACCGTGTTCTCCAAGTCTTTACTTTAAGTAGAGTGACGTTCCCTTCTGACGGTTTGGCTTTTTTTGTTTCATAGAAACATTCTCTCTCATCACACTGGTTCACACATGTTTTATTCCTTGTTACCTGTTTGCTACAATTCAGTCGACGCAGTCATCACCGAGAGGCAGACCTGTATAGCTCCCACGGAGAGTCAGGTAAATTCTCATCTCAAACTGTTCTCCTCCCAGTCATTCGATGCCGCCCTCGGACGTTTCCGGACGTTCAATTTTCAACAGTACCTTCATTTGTAAATTAAGGCATGCTAATGCAGTTCATAGAATGTTCCCTATCGGTGCGCCATCTCTGACAGGTAAGATAATATTCGAGTCAGACTTTCATCTGGAAGGTGTTTTCCTCAACTCGGAGATGGGAAGTGACCAATTATGGCGAACGCCGTCTGGTGCCGTTAGCTCCTGCTTACGTACTGCAGATCCACTTCTTCCCGGACCACCCGGCCGGACGTCTTCTTGAACTCCCTTCCTCTTGAATTTGTTATTTTCAAGATATTGACTGCAAGATCTCGTTAGAATATACGTGGTTAATAATCAATCTGTAGTGTCTTTCTTATCTGTTTGAATACTTTTTATCCACTGAATCAACCGGCGTTTACTCTGCTCTGAATTCCTCCAATCATTGCGATCAGCTCTCGTCCGGCCGGGTCCATGGCAAGTGCATCTTCGAACGATGAGAATCGGCACACCGTCAATGAAGATGGGGTTCATGGTGGAGGACCTTCCGATACGGTAGCCAGTCAGACGCCTTTGTCGTCTCGGCCATCACCCTCATTCCGGGCTTGCATAGCATGTCGACAGATGAAGGCTAGCTACACTCATGATCCAATAACTTATAGTATACCCGCTGATACAATGAACAGATGAAGTGCGAGGGTGTTGAGAACCCACCTTGCATCCGATGTCGAAAAGTGGGCAGAGAATGTATCCCCCAAACTAACACCAGAAAAACGTCGAGAACCCCGCGACTTCCAGCCCCACGACATATTACTCAACCATCGTCCCAAACTACAACAAACCCGTATGATTTATCTTCAAAATCATCCTCCCAGCCAAGCTCCCTTACATCCCCTTCCGACACACGTGTCCAGACAAACTTAGTCAATTCTCGCCGAGGGCCAAATACAGTACCATCTCATCTCGTCCCGCCCACGAGAGAAGGTGGCGACGCTGTGAGACTTTCTCTTTCTCAAAATGAAGTTCTCACAGAGCTTCCGTCCATCTACTCGACCCCACCAATAGATACAGTCATGGAAGCAAATTCTGGTGCAGCATCTCCACATATCCTGCCCTCATTGTCTCTCCGGAAGCGGAAGAGACAGTCAGCAGTCACACCAGAAAATCCATTTTTGCTTAGTCCAGCACAATCATACCGTGGTGAAGACGGTTTGGGTATCAGCAGAAGAGATATGAAGGACATGATTGCTCTGTGGGTCATTTCATCAGTTCAAAAAAACTCGGCTTCCAACATTATCACCAGCCTAGCTCTTCATTCCTTGCGTCTACTTCTCCTAACGTATTCCCAGATTCCAACAGAGACACGTGCCGTACATTGCAGTCTTCAGAGCTCAAGAATTCCAAGATCTGGACTATATCATAGACCACGAACCTAGATTCGCCTATGCGATGTGCTATGTCACCGCACGATATCTCCCGGGTGGCAAAGAGATTCGGGAGGCTCTCCTACCAGAAGTTTCTCTCATTCCAAAAGACGTATATACCGCAAAGGTTGGAGTTCATCATGATGACGATATGTGTCTTCTCAAGGCTTTGACGGTTTTGTATGCCTATGCTGATCTTACCCCACCATCCCAAGCAGCACGCCCAAGTGGCAAAGAAAATCTGCTGTATTGGTCGCTCAAGTCCGCTGCTGAGATGTATGCCTTTCGATTGTCGTTGCATCGTTCAATCCAGGAACTCAAGCTTGACATGGCAGCAAATTCAGGCAACATCTATACTACGAAAAGTTTTCAGCGTTACACATATTGGTTATTCCTCTACAGCATGAGCCATTACTGCTCCCTTGTCACTGGCACTCCCCCAACAATGCGAGTCGACCTTTCGATTCGAGCGATATCTGGATTACTTGACCAACTTGGCAGATATCCCGAGTACCCAACGAATCTTTTTGGAGCTGTGGAGATATACCTCATATGGGAACAAACGTCAACAGCTCATCCACAACTAGGAGAGTGGTGGTGCTTACCCGATCCGACAGAGCGAGCCAATGAAGACTTAACAGAATCGTTGTTGAATGAAGCAGACAGGGCAATTGATGAATGGTATGCCAAATGGTGGCCGTACATGTCATCCGGTGAGTCATTACGGTAGTATGTCGATGTTGATCACAGCTGACTCTGTTTACAGAACCTCGTGGGTCATTCCTCGATTACCACGGTCGCTTCACACGCTTTTGCCTCGCCAGCTATGCTATAAAGTGTCTCAGGATCTCATCGGAAGGTCTCACCCAATTACAGCGAAGCCAATTGCAAAGATGTGTATCTTGCGCAAACCATGTCCTCGAATTTCCCCTTACCCGAGGGACTATTGAGAAAGACAACCTGCGATACGTGGATGATGCTGCCTGTATCATCGTGTCCTTTTGTTGCGTCTTTCTCCTCTCAGCCTGCCAGGCTTTTCCATCGGAACTTGTTAATGTTTCTGAATGTTTGGAGAACGTCACTGATGCTGCTAATCTTATGGTCGAGTTAGCGATCAATCAGGATCACAAACCTCACTACCAGGGAAGTTTCCTATTGAAGCGTGTAGAGACTTTGAAGGCAGCTTTGGAAATGTCAAGATTGCATGAGCAGCATGAGCCAAATGTCACAGACAATTCAGACGTAAGACTCTCACCCGCCGCTACGGGAGAGAACTCGAAGTTACTATTGGAAGGGTTCGATCAGCTTTTCCATGAAGATGGTCTCTTTGGGCTCGAGCCGATCTGGGACTTTTCGATGCTCTTTCCTGGAACATGAAACATCAATCATCAGTTCACAATAGTCCATCATTCTGGGAAGGTCTTGGACTTTGCGAAGTACCTTACGTCCAGATACGGCTTGATCGTGACACCTCTCCAAGATTTCGGACGAGCACGGATGCTAGCAGTAGAAACAGATGCACGACTCCAGCAACGCAATGAGCTCGGAAAAATAAACGAATGTAACGTTGTACACCAAAGCTACTTCTTTTTCGAGACTCGTAAGGTCCCCTCGTTCCACTTGTGTGTCGGGTCGAATTGCTATGAGTAAGACGGTCTACAATTACTCCACACCCTTGATTCTCTCTATGCTATCTCGAAACTATCTACGAATAGAGACTGTAATTATGTTTCTTGTCGCAGATTTTAGGCAGAGCCGACATGTATCAAGTTCCAATTCTGGTACTCACTATTCGTGTAACTCGCGAGCAGCGGAAAACGCCTAGTCCAACTACTTCGAGCTCACCGGAAACTCTCTTTTAATGCAAGAGCAATTTAAAGAAAGAAACTGCGACGATTTCTCTTCTTTCAAATGTTCCAGTGCCGAAGAGCCGTTGTATATACCCTTGATCCTACGATTGGTAATATTTTAGCACGGCACACGAAACACGGGGGTTGTCTGATCGCATCGCTCACCACAACGCCGTCGAGTCATCCCGCCGCGGGCGCTCTGTGCACAGACAAAACCATCTGTGCGGGCAGGCAACCATCCCAGGGTTGCGGTAAGCAGGAGAAGTTCTTGTGGCGCCTTTGATTCAGCGTGGATCCCTTGTTGGCTCTGTGCTTCGACTGGAAGACTTGCGGTTGGTGGAATTCAATGAACAGAAGCCTGAATGGGCGAGAGTGCGATCAGGAAGCCGCGCCCCCAAGATCGACATCCGGGATTGAGGGCCTTGCCGCACCTTAAGTTTTGTTATATGATGCGGTGAGGGGTACCTCTTCATATGGTCCTGGCTTGGAGCTTCATATCCAATTTCTGCGCCCTCAGGCAACAGCATTAATACCTGGATGAGATATTGGTACCCCAGAAGCATTCCTGGAAGGACTGAGAATATATATCGCCATCATGAGGACGCTTTTCAGGATGGAGAGCGGCTTCAATAGTCGGAACTTCCGACGTTCAACAAACTCATCTCAATCATCACTTCAGAAACCGACAATGACCGGACCCTCAAAGAAGTGGTTCAAACCTTCTCTCACTACTTCATCCTCCTCCAAGAAGAAATCAAGAACAAACACCTCTCTATCCACACAATCCCAGACCCAAACCCCCTTTCAACAACCACGAGAACCTCAATCCCAACCTCAAAATCCCTTCCAAGAGCCCCCACCATCTCAGTCACAACAATCCTCAAACCAAGACCGCCCGCCACCACCCACATACACAACCTCCATGCCTACCCCTTCTTCCTCTGGAAAACCATCCAAGCGCTCCAAAGCCTGGAAGAAAACAAAGGAGTTCTTGTCCTCGATAGGAGAGCCTCCTACAGCAGAGTATGACCGCCAACAAGCGGCTCTCAGGGCAGAAGAGGGCAAGGTGAAAACTAGCGGGAGAGAAGCGTTTGGGGCGGTGAATTATGGGCCGTATCATCAGGGCGGGCCTTATCAGGGTGGGAGGTTGTAGAGCTGAGGGTTGAAGGAGGAGGGTGCGTTCGGTTATGGGTTCTTGGATATATTGGGATTGGATTGGGAGTGTAGGGAAGCAAGCAAACAAGCCTGGAGTTTGGAGTTTTGTGTTTGGATGGCGGGGATTCGGTGCTGTTGAGTGTTGCAATTAGTGTACGCAATACCTAGGGATTGAAAAATACTTCATTGCACTTCTATAAGACTTTAATTGCTCTCATGCTGGGCGAGAATGTGTACGAGGGATTGAAGAAGGAAGACTTTTTAGCACGAAGAAAAGTGAATGATATTGACAAAACCATTGCGAATTGGACGTGTAGATGATATGCAGCGCAATGACATACGAATTGCAAACCCCTAATTCAGCTCGAATGAACAGACACATCCATATTCATATTCGCTATGATACCGAATCAACTCACATATCTACCAAAAGTAGTACATTCATACCTAGAACCTTACCCCCAAAATATCGCACAAACAAGCCCCACCTACCATCTCACCTCTCCCTCTCCTTGGCCCAACCTCAAACACCCATTCTTCCTCCGCTCAGCCAACCATCTCTCAATCCACGCCTTCATTTTACTCCTTCCAGTAGCTGTTCCAACATTGACAGTCGGTACCACCTTCTCTATTCTCAGCGCACAGATGAACATCGTCAGTTCTCTGAAGCTACTATGTTCTGAATACGGGACGCCGAAACAGGACGCTTCTCGTGTGGAGCCGCGTTGCGGTACGAGTTCAGACATTGAGTATGAGGATTTCCAGTTCTGGGAGTAGAGGACTGTGGAAACTGATGGGGAATCGGTGAACCTGGTTGATGTTAGTGTAATATCTTTGAGGTAGATGAACATCTTGGGTGAGGAATAGCGTACCTCGAGTTCGGTGGCTTGTAATTCCACCCACTAGGTCTAAAGCCTACGATCCTGCTAAAGTGCGGCTTGTAAGAATTCAGATAATCCTGCAAAGTTTCGGGTCGAATCTCCATCAACATCTGCATGTGGATCTGCGCCTCTCTCGGATCATCCGTCATTCTAGACGTCAACTCTTCATCTTCGAGCGCTGCACAAATTCTGATCTTGCCTGGTGGCGCCCAGATTTTGCAATCCAGTGCTCTGGCAATACCCAGGCAGATCCGTTCCTTTCCAATGCTGTAGGTGCCACATATAACCAACAAACGACCGCGAGACTTGTTGCTTTTGGTCGAAAGAGACATGGCAATGCTGTCATCCTCAGCTTTGATGGCCGAGTTGACAAACTTGGTCATGCCGCTGCCTGCTCGTTCTTTCTTCACCTGTTCCCAAGCATCGCTCTCTTCGGCCCGCTCTTTCCGTAATGACACGCACATGTCTGCACAGGCTTTGATGACCTCTTCTTGGGAAGGGAAAGCATACCGTGGGTTGAGATAAGTGGTGTCAAGATAGCAGACATCTATCTTTTGCTGCTTAGTTTTACCAGTGATAGAATCCACGATATCGGGCATGAGGAGAGGATGTGCGATGTGTGCCGGACATGCACGAAAATCTCCACAGTGAAGCACTCGTTGGATTTTTGGATTGGCGCCTTTCCCAACGACTTTCTCGAAAAGGAAAAGGGAGCTACCGGGACAGTGATTGGCAGGAATCATGGTAACAGCCACTCCCTGAGTGCCCGGAACCTCGAATCTTTCTTCGAACTGCAACGGGACGACATATTTTGGATCAACCTTGAGTTGCTGCTTGACCAAGTTCGCTGTGACCTTGCTGCAATATATTGGACCGTGGCACCATGAGGACGTAAGCCCAATATAGTGATCACTGTGGAAATGGCTCAAGAAGTATGCATTGCATCCTTGAACAGCACCATATCTGAAAGCATCGACACAGATGAAGAAACCAGGCATAATCTTGTAAAATGGACAAGTTCTCTGGTACGCTGGCTTGCCTCTAGACTTCGCCTCCGCCGCCGCAGCATTTGCCCAAGCAGAATCCTCAGCCTTACCAGACATCAGCTTCGAGAATGCGGAGGATGGAGCATCGCTCGAAGCTCCACCTAGCGCAATAGGATTTGCTTGTCCCGGTCTTGCAATAGCTGCTTTTCGTGCAAAGCGATTCTTGGCCTCCGGGGGCATGTACTTGATTTCAGCAGGCTCTGACTTAACAGGGGTCGGTAATGGCACTGGGTTGCCGTCCAGACATCCATTTACATGTCTAGTTGCTTCTTCCGGACTGATTCCAGCAAGAGCAGCCTCGCATATAGGACATGCTGCTGTCATGCTCTCTTCGGGTAGCTCAGAGATCAGAGTTTCAGTCATAGGCTCATCGTCGAAACCATTGAAAGATTCGTCATCTTCCCCTAGTTCTGCTGCTTCGAGCCTGGCTTGCTCCTCCATCCACTTTCTCTCCACAGCTTCCTCACCTTCTCCAAATTCGTCATCGTCAGGAAACTCTTCCAGGTCTTCGAAACCACCCCATTCGTCTATAATTGTTGCTTCTTTTTTCAAGGAAGGCACAGATGGCATTTCATCGTACTTTTCAACGCTCTCGAGCTTGGGAGACACAGGAAAAGCGCCACTTGATTCATCCTTAGGCGATGGATCCTTCGGCTGAAGAGCTTCCCATTTGGCTTGTGCTTCGGCTACAGGAACTCTCTTCCTCCGCTTCCAAGCCAATTGATCTGCCGGGCCTACAGATTCAATCTCAGGGACTATAGGCCTGTTTTCTTGGATGTCCTCTTGATCAACAGGCTTCGTAGTAACTACTTCATTCGTATCTTTAGATTGTTCCGCAACAGCACTTCGAAGTTGTCTCTTCTCAATCTGTACAGCAGCAGTCTGAAGCGCGGGATTGTCAACTTCGTAGTCTGATTCTGAATCTGAGAGGAACGGGCCAGTTCGTCGTTGTTTCTTCGGCTTCGGCTTGCCTGTGATTTCTGGTGGTGGGGGAGTGCAACCATTCTGAGCCTCAGCCGACGCCTTCAATGGATCATTCTGCATCGGACAGTCTTCTTTGGTATCAATTCCGGGAGCATTTGGCGTACCAGTCCCCGAAGTCTTTCTCCTCTTGACAGACCCCTCTACCTCGTTGAACCTATCCGTGTCGGTGTACCCAACTCCATATATATCGTCATCTTCAGAATCCAAAACCTCGGGCGTCGAAGCTTTGGGCGTTGGTAGGGTGGCAGCTGCACGCGAGCCTTGTGACAAGAATATGGGATCATCCGTCATCGGCGAGTCTACCTTCTTGAAGAAACTTAATATACTAGCATTGGGCTTGCCGGGAGTCTTCACAGGCGCGATCTTTTTATTGGCAGTCTGGGCTTTTCCTAGTACTGGCAGATTTGATTTCGAGTTCGGACGAGGAGTAAGAGGTTTAGCAGAACGGCTTGCCATTGTGCTGGGTGGTTGAGGGGGTCGAGACTCGTTCGGTGGCGTTGGCGCTCTGCCAACTGATGGCTTGACGGGCTTTTCGATTGAAAGATTCTCTCTAGGGTTTCGGAACATTGTCTGGAGTATGCTATGCCATTGATCGCGTGTCTTGTCGTGGGCTTTGATACAATAGCTGTCCTGCCAATGTCAATGTCATAAGGCAGCTGAATACCTAGAGACGCAGCATGCAGATGGCATATGGAATAATCGAGATGTTATCACCGCACGGCGAATGTGATAATCCTCATCAGGTCTCGAGCCTCGGTGGCAAATGTGTTCGCTGGTGGGGTTGGAGATGTCGTTGTCTTGGATTTGCTCTAGCAAAGCGACGCGCTAAAATTCCCGTCGCGTACACGAAGTCACGACCTTGGAAACATTAAGGTGCCTATTTTGTTGGAAATTTCCTCGTCCTTCTCTGTCCATGTGAAAAGCTTACTTTTCATTAGAATGCCACTCTGTTCTTTCAACCCAGTTCTCTGTGTCAACGAATGTAGTTTACACAGTAGCCCGAGAGCATATCAAAGAGAGTCACGTGGCTCATATATTCTCTTGCTAGGTAATACCTAGGTATGTCTTCGAAAGTATTCTTGTAGCAAGTTTAATTTCTTTATCGCCGATAATTATACTATAAATAATGTGATTTGGTTTCACTTTTTTTTATAATGTAATAATTCAAATTAATTTTATATACTAATATATCAAGAACAAAGTTTCTTAATCTTTTCAATAAGTATACTTAAAATAGTAATTCTCCTTATCCGTCAAGTCCCTAAATGCGGCCATACTTCTCTCCTCCTTACTCCCCTCGCCCTTCCCCCTCCCTGTCCTCTTCAACTCCCGTTCCTTCCTCCCATTAAGCATCCTCAAATACCCCGCAAATCCAACCAGAACCACAATTTCCACACAGTACGCGACGAGAATGGCAATGATACCAGAACGGTACACGGGGGCTTCAGCGGGCTTGAAAGCAAATGGCCCGATGATGTTGCCGGCGCAGTAGGAGATGAAGAAGATAGCGTTCACGGTGGTGCGTTTCGTGGAGCCGCAGGTGTTGGCTGTTATTAGGGACATGCAGATCGCGAAGGAGGCGGTGTAGAATGCTGTTAACTGTGTGATGATGTGAGCGTGTATGATTCTTCACTGACGGGAGGAGAGGACTTACGTAGTAGCAAGCCAATCGAGCGTGTTTACTCGATGCGGGCAAAGCAGTTATTCCCGCAACGCCGGCGAGGGCAGGGAGGACGTATAGGCCTGCGACGATGCATCTCTTCTGTCCCGGTAGCCAGCGTTGAAGATACATGGCGGAGAGGACGGCGAAGATGATGATCGCTCCGTATGGGATTTGGAGGAGGGTGGTAACAAGACTGGAATACCCGAAACCTTTGATGGTCAATGTTCCAAAGTTACTGACGGATCCATTGACGACTTGTGTTGATAGACCAAAGAAGAAGAGAAACCAGGTTTTGGGATCGAGAAGAGCTTCGATGAGCTGGTATTTTTTGAAGGTGGTGTTTTTGATTCCGGTCTGGTTTTCGCGGACACGCTCAACGGCCATCTTTTTCTCGTCGTCGGATAGGAACCGACTATTTACGATTAGCAATGCCCGTCAAGTAAAGGATCGTAAAGATTGAACCTACGCCGAAGCAGGGTTTTCAGCCAGGAAAAGGAACACAATGATGCCCCACGCAGCAGAGAATGACCCGATCACAATGAATTGGTATCGCCAAGAGTCCAGGGCGCCTCCTTTGATATTACCAATACCATACGCAAGCAGACCGCCAAACGAGTTGGCAAGTCCCAGAAAAGTAGACCAGTATCCAACGCGGATGGGTTGTTCTTCGACCGTGTACCACATGGCTGTGATGAGGAGGTAGGCTGGGGTGGAGCAAGATTCAAGCATTCAAAGTATGAATCGCAGCGCGGCCAGTTCAGAGAAGCTGTTGCATCCACCAAGGGCCATACAGATCCCGCCCCATAGAAAGATGTTTACGCCGAGCCATTTTGCAACTGAGACTTTCTGCATGGCGAAACTAGTGGGATACTCGAACTGAGCGAGGTGTGAGGGACTGAGAATATCTGGAGCGAAGAGAAGATCTTACGAAGAGGTATCTAAAGTAGAAGATGGAACCCAGCCAACTATATTGAGTACCCACAAGGTGAGCATCTTTTGTCATACCGAAGATGGCAGCTTCAACAGTCAGAAATATCTTGAAAGTCTGGGACGAATTTGACTTACCATAGCCGAGAGTGGCTTTGTCAATGTAAGTGATGAGGTAGGTTATGCAGATGAATGGAATTATGTACATGTCGAGCTTTCTGACGAGTCTGCGTTCTGCTTTTGGATCGATATGAGAGTTCAAGGCCGAGTAATCGTCGAACATCTTCAATGCAACATCGCCGTCGACGTTCTTGAGGTTTTGAATGTCATCCAGATCTGATCTGGAGGTATTTTCTACATGGGCATCGGTTGGTTTGTCCTGAGCAGCCATGTTGCCTGAAGAGACAAGAGATGGTAATGTGGAGAGGAGATATATGTTTCGGAACACTCCAAAGAGAATGAAACAGAATAGAAAATCAAGTGAACAAAAGTGGTTGGAACGATGAAGATCACCAGGGTTACAACATACCAATTTGTACTTCAGATGGCCACGGTGTAGAGCTGGACCAAGGCTTCGCGCATCAGCTCTAGAGAAGACGTAGCGTAGGTTTGAGCGCAATCAGACGCCCTCGTGAGTGGGACCATCGACGCCTGCAAGACCACTAGGGCAACTCGGATCCCCAGAATGGGGATCCAACATTGTGGAGGGTGGAGTACTCAATACGCGGAGTGCGGAGACGTGAAAGAAACAGGGTTTGTTGAGAGGTATCGCGTCTCCGAATGCGACTCGGAAAAGCCCATGAGACCGTGATATGTCGGAAATATGTCATTGCCCTCAGCTTATCCGAGGTCTCACCCCACATTCTTCCCTCGCTCAGCCGCAGACGGTTACATACAGTGCCCCGCAATCATCACGTGCGAGGAGGTTGCCCCTGAAATTGCCGAATCGCACTTCGCTTCGACCCAACACAGCATAGGTATAAAAAAAAGACAAAACATTAACAACCAACCATGATGAGACGGGTCATGGATGATTGCTTAGTACAAGGGCGAACCATTGTTTATCATTAGCATCATCTTGGGATCTGGCCGTAACCACTCCTACTCCGACTTGATCTTAGCGATGCAGATTACTGTCTCTTAAATCAATGCGCTCCACTTCGACCGGTTAATTCTTGGGGTCCAAAATGCTTATTTAGCTCTATCAGGAGGGTTGATGTTGACATCGATTCACTTTTAACACTACGTCAACCTTTCATGATAGGTGCCTAGTATAGCATAGAGCATACCACCCTCCGGACAGACCTATTCCTAAATCTAGACAACGACAGATCCTCTACCACAGTTTCATCCAGCATACACAAACTTACCTATCCCTCATCCACCCAAAATCATCACAATCATGCACCCAAAAGCTCCTTCTTTCGACTCCCTCCCTCTCGAAAAAGATGGACCACGAGGCAATGCATGGGGCCTCTACGGCACCATAGACGAGCTCGGAATGCTCAACCGCCTCACCCCCGAAAATACCCTCGCCGCCATGAAAGAAGCCGTGCACGGAATCCGTATATCGACAGACTCGCCTCTCGATCGACCCAAAGTACCGTGTTTTAATCGAACCCATTTCATCAGCATATCCATCACAAACATCCAAGGACAGTCAATGATGATATTTTGACTTTGAATACCCAATCCAGTTCGCAGTGGGATGGATTCCGGCATTTCGGTAAGAGAGAAAGATGCAGGATTTCCAAATGGAATGAATCATGGTGATGCTGACGTAGAACAGGATACCAAGATCACAAGGACTATTTCAACGGGTGCCAACAGAAAGATATCCAAAACTCCACGAGAAACGGCACTCACAGTAAGACATGACATCTCCTCACCATGATGAAAATTTCCTCGAATCAATCTCAATACCTACCTACCCAGCTAACACACAATCTCGTCCCAACAGCCTGGGTCGACCACGGCGGCATCGTCGGCCGCGGCGTCCTCCTCGACTACTTCACCTGGGCCACCTCCCGCAACACCACACCCCCCACCCCACTCTCCAGCACCGAAATCACCGTAGCAGACCTGCTCGCGTCGCCCGAGCGCAAAACCTCACTCTGCAACCCAACGACATCCTGCTGATCCGCAGCGGCTACGTGTCCGCCCTAGACGCCCTGTCCGCGAGCGAGGCCGAAGCGTACGCGGCCACGCAGCCGCATCCCGCTATCGGGCTCCGGAGCTGTGAGGAGAGCTTGCGGTGGATTTGGGAGAGCGGGTTTGCGGCGATGGCGGGGGATATGCCGGCGTTTGAAGCGTTGCCGTTTCAGAGTACAGAGTATTGGATGCACGAGTGGATGCTTGCGCGGTGGGGGTTGCCGATTGGGGAGTTATTTGATTTGGAGAGGTTGGCGGAGGAGTGTAGACGGGTGGAGAAGTGGAGTTTTTTCTTTAGTAGTGTTCCTTTGAAGGTATGTGATTTTTTTTCTCTTTCTTTTCGGGGATGTTGTTGCTGTTTTAACTGTAACTGATGAGGAGATTAGGTTCCGGGTGGTGTGGCTAGTCCTCCAACTGGGGTGGCAATCTTGTGAGATCGGGGTTTGAGATCTTTTGCATTGTCGAAGCATAGCATAGACCGATGTACTGTCTTCCATGTTGTTCATGACCCCTAGACTTGGAAGCTTAAATTTGTTAAGTTGAGAATAATTTTATGATTCTTCTTAAATCTGATAAGTTGAATGAAACACGGCGAGTCAAGAATATTTTGACTTAGAATCGTATTTGCCAAATTTATACTTATATCAGATCCAAGTTTGATTTGGACTCGCTTAACCTTGTGCCGGATTCCACTCAATTATTTTTATGACATGCTAATCATGTCCTCACTTCAACTGCAGTCTTATGATGAGACTCATGGATCTTTGAATTAACGGATATCCACTTGTTCTCTTTTTCTTGCACAATAGTGACTAAGACAATTCGCCAGCTAAGTAGATGGGGACATAGGTTCGTTCATTCATTCGTTCATTCATTGTCACATGTATTACCAAATAAGAAACGTATACAATGTCTATCTCCTTCAGCCCATCCCGATTCGGGAAATACCTCCCTCTCTTACATTGACTCCACTCCACTCACGCTCGACCACTCGCCCATGCCTCGAGCTAAATAAGGAATTTGTACCTCATGACCCCATCCTCATTCTCCGCCTCCACAGCCCTCTTATTCTCCCTCCTCAAGTACAACCCCAAAACCGCCGCAAAACACACTCCCCCCGCAGCAAAACTGCTTAGCACCACGCCCCCTAGTACATACTGCGGCGCCGACGCCGCCGGGAAGAAATACGACCCGTAGATATTGCTCAGGTTGCCCAGCATGTTGACCAGCGCGTACGTGATGGCCCTCTTGGTGCGCGTCCGCGGCACCGTGGACCCAACCCAGGCCTCCAGCACGTTGAACGCCGAAAAGGAACCTGCGCACATGAGGAACATGCCGATGTAGCGGACGGCGGTCTGATGCGAGTTGTCGACGATGGCGAGACAGAGGGGCCAGATGACCAGGATAGCGCGGTGGCCCGTTTTGGCCGCGACCAGGGAGTTGCCCAGCGAGGTGAAGAAGCCGAATACGTAGACGGGGCTGGTGAGCAGGAGGGAGCGGATCCGGCCGTAGCCGAGCGTCTGGACGATGCTGGGGAAGAAGTAGGTCCATGTTTGGGAGGAGAGGAGGCAGATTTGCGTGAGGACGAGGAGCCAGACTTTGATGTCGGTGACGGTGTCGATGAGGCCCTGTTTGAGGCTGGATGTCTCGTCGAGCTCGCCATTGGCGGACGCTGCGATGCGCCATTCTGCGAGGCGTTGTTCTTGTTCTGTAAGCTACTTCTTTTTGCCGCCGCGGGGGAAGTCTGGGAGGAGGAAGAGCGCGACGATGCCGACTACCATTGTTCCTGCTCCTTCGATGATGTACAGCCATCTAGTTTGTTCTGGTTAGCAAAGGTGGCCTGTTATGTGTGGGGGGGTTCGAGCGTACCTCCATCCTTCGAGCCCTGATGCACCGTCGAAGCCACTTAAGACACCAGCTGCGAGAACGCCACCAAATCCGTTGGCGACTGTATTTCCGCAGTACATCAGGGCAACTCGAGGTGCGATCTCACTTGGTTTATACCATGAACTGATTAGGAGACTGCATTTTCATCAGAACGGACTCGCTTAAGAGGAGTAAGGGAAACACTTACAGAGCTCCGGCAAAGAATGGAGATTCAGCGAAACCGATCAGGAATCTCACAGCGAAGATTTGAGAGAAGTTGTGGACTCCCGCGGTGGCAAGTGAGAGGCCGCCCCAGATGAAGATTGCAACGGGCAGATATCGTGAAGGGTTGAGTTTCGTGAGCACCATATTGCTGGGAATTTGGCCGAGGAGATAGCCCACAAACTAATTTCGATAAGCAAGGTGGTTGTAGAAGAAGGAGGAGGAGAAGAAGAAGAAGAAGAAGAAGAAGAAGAAGAAGGGGAAATATGCGAGGGATGAAGCATACCATGATAGAGACAGCCGTTTGGTATTGAGTGTCCGTCAGCTTCAAATCCGTCTGCAGACCACCTAATCTGGCGCTGGCAATATTGGATCGATCGAGGATATTGAAGATGAATACCCCGAAGAGCGCCGTGATGAGATGGAGGTCGATTTTCCAGACAACTGTATATCGGCGTCAATGATAATCCCAAAATGCTCTCCCAACCCAAACGTAACATACGTTTCTTTTCCAAAGCCTTGTATTAGTCATCGCTCATGCTATTAAATGTTTGAGGCGCTGCTTCGTGGTTGAATTCCGTTGAATTATCTTCGACTGCGTCGATGTACTTCTTTTCGTCGCCTGACATATCTGCGCCTTGAAGTGTTTTCCCAACCAAAAGAGGAACTATAAAATGAAGTAGGAGATCCTCTTGTTCAGAGAATGTCCTCGTGGATTAAGAAAGAGAAAGAAGTGTTTCTCCCTAGGAGTAGATCAGGTTCTTATGACTTCCTTGACTCAGTACGGAGTAGTACATCACACCCTCTCTGCAACAAACCCCAAAACGCCCGTCCACACGTCCCGCGGCCGGCAACACTTGATTGCCCATACTCTAATCGGAGCCCCAGATAATGAATGCATGCATACAGACTGCCGTAGACCGACATTGGCTGGCCCTGGCCCATCCCCGCAACATGTGGAGAAAACACCCCTTGCTCACCCCCGGAAAAGTCGACGTGCGACTCGGAAATAGGTGCATAGCGCAAGGGGAAAATCGCGGGGAGGGAAACGGGAGAGAGTTTTCCCCCAGCTATTGGCACTTCCAAAAGAAGCATGGAGTCTGGACTAGTGGTGGAAGGGAGGAGGGGAGGAGGGAAACCTTGTTTCATAGCTGGCAGGCATTAACTCATCTATGTATGTAAAGCTAGACTTTTCCAGCACCACCAACTGTCAGCCTCTCAACGTGAGAGTCGTACGTTGGTTATTGCATATCGCAATTGCGTTCTTGGTCACTGACTCGTTGTTGTTGTATTTATCGAACCTTCTTTTACACTGTTCAAGTCTCTACCAAGGAGAGTGCGCAGCTCGGTTGAGATGGTAACAGGCTTACAGCCAGCGGGATAGATCGCAGACACTGACAGTAATCCTAGCGACTAATATCAAAAATGAACTTTAGCGAGAATATCTGATATAGTAATGGATAATACTTGAAACATAAAACGGTGTGCGAGCATGGTAGGTAGCTCGAACATTCAATTAGTGCGGAGGTACCTTTCTGCAATAATATTTAATTTTGCAAAAGTTCTAAAAACCCGCTCTTGAACACCGCTACTATACAGTGAATTTCGTCTTATTTTCCTCCCCAGCATCCTTCGCAGCCTTCTTGACCATCTCCTCGCCCGCCTCGCCGAAAATATCAAAGCCCCAACGCGCCGGAAAGTTAAACCGTTTGTGACGTTCAAGAGCATTCAATTCCGTGAACGAATCGGCAGGGATTTCGAAATCCTGGAAATTGCTCTGGATGCGGGATTCCGTGACCGACTTGGGGAGAACGACGTGACCGCGTTGCACTCCCCAACTCACGAGCACCTGTCCTGGATCCTTTCCGAGTTTCTTCCCAATTTCGTGCACCTTGGCATCATCGACGGTCCGTGGCTCGCCCGTCTGGTTGTTTCCAAGGGGAGAGTATGCTTCTACTTGGATTCCTTTCGATTTGCAAAACTCCAAGAGCTTCGGTTGTTGCAGATAGGGATGAACTTCGATTTGATTGACCGCGGGAACGATTGTGCAAGTGGCGAGGAGAGATTCGAGGCGACGAATGTTGAAATTGGAAACTCCAACCGCTTTGGCCTTCCCCGTCTTGATCAGAGCCTCCATTGCTTTCCATGTCACGGAAGGGTCCACATCATCCAGTTCAAAGACTCCATCCGAGTCCAGCGGGAAGAATTTGTCGCCTGGTTTGAAAGCACTGAGGAAATAAAGACGTATTAGCACAGCGCCACAATAATTGCACATCGAAAAGGATCTAGTCCCATGAGGAGAGAACTTACCAAGGCCAATGCATGAGGTATAAATCAACATAATCGGTTCCCAGGTCCGCGAGGGTCTTATCCAACGCCTTCTCCACATCTTCTGGTCGATGCTTGGTATTCCACAGCTTTCCCGTGATGAAGATATCCTCTCTCTTCACACCACTTTTCTTGATCCCCTCTCCCACTTCGGTCTCGTTACGATATATCGCAGCACAGTCAACATGCCTGTAGCCGGACTTCAGCGCAATCTCGACAGCTTTTTCAACTTCTTTCGGCGCGGCCTGCCATGTGCCAAAGCCCACGGCGGGGGTTTTCGCTCCCGTGTTGAGCGTAAATGTTCGATTGAGTGCCATCTTGCGTACTTCCTTTGCCTACTGTGATTATCCAAAGTCAAATGAGGCGTTTGTCTGAGATTTCTAAGATGTGAACGGCGCGGCGTTCCTGTAATGAACACTGTCGACATGTTGTAGTTCACACGAGTCGTATTTGAACATCCTTTCCACAGATTTGCTGGTTCTTTTTTTTCGCAGTGGAGAATTTGGGGTCGAAAGTGGAAGTGAAGATAAAGCTCGGAAACGCGAGATGTGCCGTCATTTCTCCTGTTTCCGAGGTTAACTTCACCCCATGACCCCGCATATTTGCATTGAGGTCCACATTCAGGTATGCTACTGTACCTACATCCATTATATGTGGACTCTCATCTTTTTTCTTTTCCTTCTCCTTTTCCTTTCCCTCCCAATTCCGAGCTCACATCTTTTTGTCGTCGGATCATGGAACTCCACCCTGCCTCCTTGGCAATTGGATCAAATGGGTTGTATCATCAGAGCAATGACTTGGATCCACATTCCCCGGATAACTCGACTTCGAGATCGAACCCGAGTCCGTCCATGTCCATGTCCCATGTCACGGACCAAGCTTCAGGACTGAAGAGGAAGCGTCGAGGCTCATCCAGGATATTGAATAAGGAGGAGCGAAAGAAGGTTACGCGAGCATGTGATGCGTGCAAGATGTGGGTCCTATTCTGTAGTACGGTGTTTTGCATTTCGTACTTTGAATTGTGACGGGCAGCGCTGCAGTGCCAGAGGATTTTCGCTAACAAAACGTTAGGAGAAAGTTGCGCTGCACGGGAACCCAGCCGTGTAGTAGATGTGACAAACAAGCGTTATTGTGTGAATACAATGCAGAACATAGGAGAGGAAGACCGCCGTCTCCAGGGCCGCCGACACTCGCCCAAGCAAACGACTCATTCCTGTCGGTGTCGATGCCAGTGGGAGACAACGGTCTGCACCGAAAATCTTCAAGGAGCTAGCAGGAACCAGAGGAGGCTCGGATCGATGGCCACTATATCGGCCCAACGTCCTGCGTTGCATTTCTTCATCGAGCCCAAGGGAGGTTCAAGCAAGATTTTGCTGCCACTCTCTCGAGTAGTATCGACGGTAAGAGGTCACAACAAACATCCATCTTCTCTTTTGGGGATGGTTTTCATCCCCAAAACCCCTCAGCCGGTTTCGTCTTTCCAACGAGGGAACAAGCGAGGCGTCTATTTGACAGATACTTCGATTTTGCCATGCCAACTTATAGGTTCTTGCACCGTGCTACCGCAGAAGCCTGGCTGAAACGTGTCTGTGACGAGAATGAAAATAGAGTCAACAACGAGGCCCCTCTTTCTAATGCAAAGGTTGCATTGGTTCTTTTGATCTTAGCTACAGCTACTCTTTATGGAGAAGATGCAGTGGGCACGTTACACGATGCAGAAGCGGATGACGGCGCGCAAAGGTGAGAATCCTGCCACTTAGCTCCTACTGACAACTTGACTAACCGCATAAGTGGAATCTTCTTTGCAGCAGCTGAACACAGATTGTCCATTGAAAGCGGGCCTATCAGGCTGGAATCTGTCCAAGCAAGACTTGCGACTTCCATGTATTTGTTAGGATCATCGAGAATCAATCAGGCATGGTACACTTTTGGCACGACGAGTCAAATGATATTAGCGCTTGGTCTCCATCGAAAAAGGTTCACCCAGTCGCATGCCACTTCATTCAACCTTGTCGAGGTCGAGATCAGGAAACGAATCTTCTGGAGTGCATATACTTTAGACAAGTATCTCAGCGTCATCTTGGGCCGACCTAGAATATTCCGAGACGAAGACATTGATCAGCAATTGCCCGAGAGAATCAACGACAGTGACTTGACTAATACAGTAGCAAAATCCCGATCTACCCACAATCAATGCGTTTCGGATGGCCCCGTACTCCATGCGAAGTAATTACTCCCCATTTCACGTTCTTCGCATCGATTGTGGGCGTTATACTAATATTGTGCCAGATTGGCCCGGATAGTTGGGAAGATATCCAGTGACCTCTATCCAACCACGACAACCTCGAATACAAAGTGGGTAGAAGTCGCCCAACAGCGCACTGCAGAATTGAAAGCTTGGAAAGAGTCTCTCCCGGCATTTCTTGAACCCGAGAAAGTTGATCCATCCATGCTGATACCCATCTTTCAACGTCAAAGTTCTGTTCTGCGATTAGCTTACCTTCATGCTTTGATCCTTGCCAATCGGCCGTCCATCCTCAAGAACTTCGCAGATCTAAGTCGACCGCAGGATCCACTCACAGGAGAAATGGAAGACAGACTCAAAGAATGCATCGATGCAGCCGTTCTCGTCGTCGAAACGGTAAATGGGTTCATCGAAGAAAGCAGAATGCGGAAACCATATTGGTTCACGCATTATATCGCTTTCTGCGCTATTTCAACTTTGTATGTATATGCTATCCAGAACGCTCAGCGGTCTGGGCTGTCTGAGGACAAAAGCGTACCGCCCACCCACCTCCGGTACTTCGAAGCCGCAGAACGATGCCAGCGCGGTATTTACGGCACTACAGCTCCGAGTTCCCCTTTCCGCCGCTATAACATCATCCTCGACGAACTAAAGAAAGAAGTCGCTCTTCGACTGCATCCAAGATCCGGGTTTCCTAACCTCGTTGACGTCAACAATAGCAATCCTCCAGTACGCACTCAAGTCGCCAAAGCACCATATATGATGGATTCATCAGGCGGAACTCCAAATCGAACACCAAGCAGCTACGAAAGCTACCCAATTGCTAATCCTGCCGGGGAGCAGCAGGACTACCAAGGCTCATTATCCAGAGCACTGTACAGTCAAGGAAATGCCTCAATGAATCATGGTGCGCCCACCGCCATATATGATGAGAATACAATGATGCAGTTAAGCATGTTTGGAGCCAACGACGAACTGGGATGGGCGGAATTCGATTCTTGTGTCAGTATGCTTTAATTTGGTTTGATTTTATTTCTTATTTCTGACTATATATGTATGATGGATTCTAACGTTTTGAGGTGGGCAGGCGCTTGCGTGGCCCGATGGGCTGGATTGGAATATTTGAGATGGGATGAGAGGAGGTTTTGCGAAACTGTTTATTACATAATAACTAGAGCGCAATTCCAGCTCAGTTTAGGTCTAGATCTATAACGGGGCCTTGAATTGGTTTGGGTCCTACTGTACAGTACCCATTGAGATCACTGAATCGTGCTTAGAGCCCTGATCGGAGTGCGTTGAACACATTTCTGCATCAACATAACGTAGAGTTCAGTGGCAACACGCGAGTCACGCTTCATATTACTGCTACAATACCATGACTCACTCATAAGTGAAGGTCCGAGTCCAGTCTATGAAGTGCGGGCGAGGTTCATGAAAATGGGGTCCATAACCCCGCCATGCTACAGTACCCGGCTTTACCTCCTTAGCACACATTTCCGAGCACCTGCACACATTTCCGACCCCACACCACAGTCAGTGCAACAAAAAAACCCATGTCACCGGATATCTACAACCTTTCATCGCAGATATAGATTGGTGATGGCAACTCCGGACTACAGTATGCGCACGCGTCCCCCGCAAGGTAGTGCAAGGCAATAAGCGGGACAGGATTGCGCTTCCACATCGGATCCGGTTCGGTCGACCTGGGCATCATCTGTTTTCATGGCAGATACATATATACTTCAGATTTCACGAACAGGTGAACAGAATACATAGTTGCCTGCTGGCTTGACTCGAATCTATTTTTCTCCTGGCATCTGCATATCTACCTACACCATACGAATTCGGGGCATCACAACATGTCTCCCTCCGCTATCGAAGTCGCATTACCATCTCCGATGGAGACGTACTCGAAAAACCATGACATGAAGAGCACAAAAACAACGGTAACTTCTCAGATGGTGAGGATAGACCAATCACCTCTCACGATTGATGAACTTGTCCGTCAACGATCACAAGAAATTCCCCTGGAGCCGATCGTCTCCTCTTCATCTTCCGGCATCGAATATGTAGACTACAACTCAAGACAAATCGACATCTTTGCCTTCCGCGTGGCACAGATATACAAAACTCTCATTCCTCAGCGGTTCTCCTCGTCAGATCCAGAAGTCGTGGTGGGACTGCTGGGTCCTTCGAATTTTGAGTATTTCATCAGCGTTCTTGCCCTGACGAAGCTGGGCCACACAGTTTTGTTTCTTTCGACGAGGATATCCATTGCTGCTTATAGATCGCTTCTCGAGACCACCGGAGCAAAACACCTTTTGGTGGATGCCTCCTTCCAAGAGACGGCTGCCCAGGTCAAGGCGCAGTGTGCGTCTGTTCACGTCCATGAGATTATAGACGCGACAAGTTACAACTTTGCAACCACCGATGACACGGTGGATACAAGGATGTGTCAACACCTTCAACCCGAAATAGAGTCGAAGAAGGTCTCCTGGATCATCCACTCCAGCGGATCGACCGGCCTCCCAAAGCCCATTTACCAAACCCATAGCGCCGCTTTGATTAACTACGCAACGAATCTCAACCTGAGGGGGTTCATTACCTTGCCTCTCTACCACGCACACGGTATCAGCAGCGTTTCAGATCTCTGCATTCGAAAAAGCAGATTTATATCTATAGCGCGAGTCTACCTCTGACGCATCACAACTTGCTCAGTATCATGCAGCGGTATCGTTTTGATATCTTCTACGGCGTTCCTTATGCACTCAAGCTTCTTGGAGAAAGTCCTGAGGGGATTGCAGCTTTAGCAAGGTTGAAGGTTGTGATGTTTGGAGGTTCTGCTTGCCCGGATGCTTTGGGCGATCAGTTGGTTGACAATGGGGTCAATCTCATCAGCCACTACGGAACCACCGAAACGGGACAGCTCATGACATCCTTCCGAGAGCACGGCGATAAGTCCTGGGACTATGTCCGCGCTGGAAGTGCTGTCCAGCCATATTTGAGTTGGGAACTTCGAAGTCCAGGTATTTACGAATTGGCGGTTTTGAAGGGATGGTCGTTGTTGGTTGCTTCGAACCGCCCGGATGGCTCTTACGCGACCAAAGATCTGTTCACTCCTCACCCCACGATACCCAATGCATGGAAGTACTTTGCTCGCCTCGACGATACCATCGTTCTTATGAACGGTGAGAAGGTTGTTCCAAACTCATTTGAGCATCTGATTCGACATGACAAGCTCGTCGCTGAAGCCGTTCTCTTCGGGAGTGGAAAAGCCCGTGCTGGTCTTATGATAATCCCTTCTGAAGCTGCACGCGATCTGTCCGCGGACGAAGTGCGAAATGCACTGGTTCCAACACTTAACGAAGCGAACAAGGATATGCCAGGATACGGTCAGATCACCTTGGACATGGTTGAGGTCTTACCGGTTGGGACCGAATATCCAAGAACCGACAAAAGCACCGTCATTCGAGCTGCTTTCTACCGCACGTTCGAATCGCAGGTCCAAAAGGTGTACGACAGTGCAGATGTTCCGTCGGGGAACTTGTGCCTGACGGAAGCTGAGCTGGTAGAGTACATCCGCACTGAGCTGCTCAAGATCCTCCCTCCAAACTCCTCCGTGCCGCTTTCCAATGACATCGATTTCTTCTCGATCGGTATTGATTCATTACTAGCGATCCAACTCCGAACCGTTCTCAGCAAGAATATCGATACCAACAAGACCAAGCTGGGTTCGAATGTCGTTTTTGATTTCCCGTCTATCAATGCATTGGCTCATGAATTATATCGTCTTCGAACGGGTGGCGATTCAACAACTATTTCCATTCAAGACAAAATGACTGAGCTTATTGAGAAATATTCAGTATTTGAACCACATGTGCCCGTTGCCAACAGCACTGAGGAGCAGTATTTGGTACGTCTCCAAGCATTCTATTCGAATCACTTTACTGACTGACACTGAAACAGGTCGTGACAGGCGCTACTGGATCTCTCGGTGCTCACCTCGTCTCCCAGCTCGTTCTTCGTGAGGACATGAAGAAGGTCTATTGCCTTGTCCGTGCTTCATCACAAGAAAACGCATATCTGCGAGTGGTTCGTTCGATGCAGGAACGTGCTGTATATGATCACCTCCCACTTGCCGGTCGAGAGAAGATCGTTGCGCTTCCATCGCATTTCGGCGATGCGTCTCTGGGTCTCAGCTCTAAGATGTATTCTGAAATTGTATCAAACATCACTGGGCTCATCCACTGCGCTTGGTCTGTCAATTTTAATCTCGGTCTCGGCTCTTTCGAAGCAGACTGCATTGCAGGTGCACACAATCTGATCGCCCTTTGTTTGAAATCTCACCATCCCGAGCCCGCAACATTCAACTTTTGCTCGTCAGTGAGTGCTGTTGCTCGTACCAAGGGTGGATTCCTCTTCGAAGCACTGCCTGAAAGTCTGGACTATGCTCAAGGCATGGGATACGCCCAATCCAAACTCGTGACGGAACACATCTGCGTTGCAGCCGCCAAGTCATATGGCATCAAGACAAGAGTTCTGCGGGTCGGCCAAGTCATTGCGGATACGGCCTATGGCATCTGGAATGCGACTGAAGCTATTCCCCTCATGATGCAAGCCGCTCTGACGATCGGCGCGATACCTAGGCTTGACGAGAGCCCGCTGTGGCTTCCCGTTGACGTGGTAGCATCTACCGTCTCCGACATTTCCTTGGGGACCGCTGCTGCAGGAGTGATGAATGTGGTGAACCACCACAGCTTCCACTGGACCCGCGATCTCATTCCCGCGCTCCACGCAGCCGGACTCGAATTCCAAGAACTGGGACAGAAGGAATGGGTTGCCGCGCTGCGAAGATCCAATCCTGATCCCGTAACCAATCCGCCCATCAAACTCGTCGACTTCTTCGCCAGCAAGTACGACAACGATAGCCCCAAATTGGCTCTCACATACGATACCTCCTACGCACGTTTCTTGTCGCCCTCGCTCGCTTCCGCGCCCGTCCTCTCTCAGTCCCTCGTCGACAAATTCGTCTCTCACTTCCAAGCCACATCATGGTCCACGCCCACGGCCGCAGCAAAACATGGTTATGACGTGTTCGGCTCTGAAGCGGTTGTACCGAGGTATGTTGCGGAAAAGTAGGGTGCTGAAAGTGGTGTTTGTTCTGTTGGAAGTTGATGTGGCCGATGTGTTGCGCGAGATGTGCGTGGAGAAGGAGGGGCATTATATAAGTAGAGATATAGTAGAGTGACTAGTTGAGGAGTCTGGAGGGAATGAGGTTGATCTGATTCTTGTTGATAACAAGACGAAGTTGTTCCAGCAGACTAAGACAATTGAGAATATAATTGAGGGACTGTATTTAACAAGCAACCTCAAGAGAACTTGAGTAGAGCCATATTTACTTGACCGAGTTAGTTATTTCTGCTGCGCAGGTATCAGGTTAGAATGTTCAAGTGTCTCCGACAATGCGCTGCCGTTCAAGTACACACGGAGAGGTGAGTCCATATTGTCGAAATGCGACTGCTGTGACTTATACACGAGCTTAAATCTTCCAGGAACAAGTGAAAGCAAAGTACGCGCTCGCTGACAAAGACAAATAGTATGGACATCTTAGGTTTGCACAACCTTTGCCCATTTCATTTGGCATAGATTGTGTTACGAGACAGCTCATGCTTCAAGAAAGGACGGCCCGCCACTCGGGTAAAGTAGAAACGCACTACCGAAAAAATATAATCAAACGCCCAAAAAATTGCAAAAAGAGCATACGAGTTTCCAAGAAATGTTAGCAACAGCGAAAGGAAAAGTATCTTTGGGGATGCAAAAAATCAAAAAAGATTTGGACTTGCAGGGAATCGAACCCTGGACCACCCCCAAGTTATAGCATGTTTGGTGCTAAGGGGGTATTATACCACTAAACCACAAGCCCACGTGAGTCTCTCTCCTCCTGTGTCTAAACAGCTGAGGGAAGAGCTGACAGACAAAAATCTGCTTATTGAAAATAATACGAGCTTGTGGAAAGTCTGAGATGAATTATGGGGGCACTTTGATGTCATTGGTCAGTCCAGATAGTTGAGCATGCGGGCGTACTTTACCCGATACTGTACTAATCTCATCATGAAACTAGCTCGTACAGCAATGGGATGTCAAAGTCACGAAGGTTATTCGAATCATGTAACGTTTATTAGGTAGCTTCAATAAGAGTCCTGTTGTTCTAAGATCTGGAGGACCATCAAATCTCCTGCAATATTAAATTAAACTGAGATAGCAGCAGATTTTTAGTAACGCCCCCTGATTGCTGCTGTACGTGTCTCCAATTCAAGGAACAATCAAGTCCTTGGGAAGTACTTTTTGTCAAGCCTATTGTTCCGCTCACCAGGTCAAGCGGATACTAGACCCCGTCCCAATACCGCGAAATGACTTGCACATTATGAACGATACAGCGAAGTTAATAAGATTACATCTTAGAGGTGATTTCCGACAGGTCGTGCTATCTATCTCGTACTATAGTGACTCGACATAACAGTCATACCGAGAACTTGATGCCGATTTGGGACTTTGGAAGGATGCCGATGACTTTTAACCCCGCAATCTTAGAAAACACAACGCTCATGAGATCACCAACTATTCTAACAACTGTTGCTCTCTTCGTCATCGAATAATCAACGTTCTCCTGTAATTCTATAAAGAGAGTGAAGAGAGCCTGCAATTTCTGATATGTTCCTGCACATATTTGCACTAAGCCTAAAGCGGATTTAGCGGCTTATCCTTAGCTCCCACACAACTTTTTGCCCGCGAACTTTTACAATCCAAGATCAAGATCACAACGAAATCACAAATACTTTGAACTTGACGTTTCAGTCTCCGCCCAATACCGCGGTTAAATCGATTGAATCTCCTGTTCTCCCAAGAAACCATCCAAATGTGAGGATTCTGCGCGCGCAGCCAATTATTGCGATACTGACAAGATTTCCAGCTACCAAAATGAAGCACCTCGCAGCCTACCTTCTCCTCACCCTTGGTGGTAACAGCTCTCCTTCCGCCAAGGATATCACCGCCGTTCTCGAGTCTGTCGGAATCGAAGCCGATGAGGAACGTCTCACTACTCTCCTCAAGGAGCTCGAGGGCAAGGATATCAACGAGGTATGGGATTATACATGACAATGGGCACAGAATGGATTCTAATGGGTACACAGTTGATCGCTGAGGGTTCTTCCAAGTTGGCCTCTGTCCCATCTGGTGGTTCCGGTGGCGGAGCTGCTCCAGCTGCTGGTGGAGCTGCCGCAGGTGGCGCCGCTGCTGAAGAAAAGGAAGAGGAGAAGAAGGAAGAAGGTATATCAAGCCTGCGGATATTGTTTTCGGTATCTGCTAATTCCCATTACAGAGAAGGAAGAGTCCGACGAGGATATGGGTTTCGGTCTCTTCGACTAAGCAATCAACATACATCGCCAAGGATCCTTTGCTCTCAATATTCCAACGAAAGTGGTCAGGGCTTCTGGGAGAAGTTGTGCGAGCTTTTCCTGTCATTTGCATATCATGAACACAAGGGTTGGGAAATACTGGTCTGTTCATGATGAGACGCCAATTATGCAGATAGGTCAATAAAGTCGGGCTTCTTCCAACTCAATCAACCCAAGTGCTTCATTTGTGAGACTTCGATACCTAGGTACTCTTGAAATTTGAAATTCTCTTTCAGTGAGAAATTATGCTAGCAGACATGTTCTCGACTTCGTAACAACCAAACTTCGAGTTAGTAAACACGTGATGACATCGAACCACTTCAACTTTGATCAATGTAAACAGGTCCGATTGTGATAGACTCAGACTCTATGCCTCAATTATTGTAAGAATATGCAATCTACTTCCTGAATTTCTGCGCTGTGTTATTCCAGATACCGATCCTCAGACCCCGCCAAAATTCCCACTTAGGGTTTTCTTGCCCTACTCCGCAAATTTGACGCTAATGACTAAGCGAGCCTCTAATCGCAAAATCTAACACAGCAAGATCTCGAATTGAACCTCCTCCACGATCGCCATCAGAATCTTCGCCTTTCGACAAGCATCGAAAAGCGAATTCGACACCGATTACCACAATCATGGCTGACGAATACGTGAGTATCAAATGCGCTGCCCTCTCTGCTTCGATACTCCTCATTCGATCATCTGCAGAAGAATCAATGCTGACTTCTTTCATTCAACAGGACGCTGAGGCTGCGGCCGAAATCAAGAAGAAGAGAGCCTTCCGAAAGTTCTCCTACCGTGGCATCGACCTCGACCAGTACGAATCCCATACATACACATACACAGTCTTGAATATAAAGGGGACTTAGCTAACCCTACGTTCATCAGACTCCTGGACCTCTCATCCGACCAACTTCGCGATGTCGTCCACGCCCGCGCTCGCCGTAGGTTCAACCGCGGTCTCAAGCGCCGCCCTATGGGTTTGATCAAGAAGCTCCGCAAGTCCAAGCAGGAGGCCAAGCCCAACGAGAAGCCAGATCTTGTCAAGACACACTTGCGAAACATGATCGTGGTTCCTGAGATGATTGGTAGCGTCATTGGTATCTACTCTGGCAAGGAATTCAACCAGGTCGAAATCAAGCCCGAGATGGTTGGACACTACCTTGGAGAATTCTCGATCTCTTAGTATGTACCGCGATGATACATGATGGAATGGCAGATGCTAACAGAATAACAGCCGACCAGTCAAGCACGGAAGACCCGGTATCGGTGCTACCCACTCTTCGCGTTTCATTCCTCTCAAGTAAATGCTTGTGTACGTTGGGTTTTCGACGGCTGGCATGGGGTGCAATGGGATTTGGAATTTGTGATTAGCAGCATACAAAATAGCTGCGGCTGGTGACAATCAAGATCTTTGCATTCTCTGAGGGCTTGTTGTGCTTTTGAAGTTGATTATTTGGTGAATTTGGGGTCTGCCGGATTTATCGCTCCTGACTAGCAAGTGCTGGGAACTGCTGGGCATTGCTGCTACCGTACAGCTTGAGGCTCAGTAGCCATTTCACCATGAGTTCTATTCTTCCCTCCACAACTGGCCAATGATAATTAAACATTGAAACTAACACAGTCACAACGCCTAGGCGGGATACAGCTTCCTACTTCAGAGCTTCCCTCCCACATATTGATCAACGTCAGAAATGGTGCCTATCAAATTGCCTTCTTTCAACCTCTCCAGTATGTATCCATCGCCATTTATAACACGAAGCGAATCCATCGATCCTCAAGCTTCACCATACGATAACTGTTGGTGGGCTAATCTTTAGAGAGACAATGAAAGATGAGCCGATTCAAGCCACATTCAAGGGAGATAATGAAAACCAATGTGTGATATACATGCGTGCGGGACTGGTATTGGATTCTTCATTTCACAGAACACAACATGCTAAGTATGCGCCCCCAGCATTAGTGCGTTTCCTTTCAGGTCAGCAGACAGTAGCTGCATTGAAAATGAATGTGAAGTGTTTTGCGAAGTATTCCCATATACTACATCATTAATGACAACCTCTCCATGTCTTCCAGACATGAGGCGAATGCTTCAGCTCAGGCTAGTGGTCGGCCACATCCGAAAAAGTGGATGTCACTCGCTTCCACCAAGCATCATCCGTGTGGAATTTTCATCATGACAACCAACAAGTTTCTTTTTCCCCAATACGTTCAATGCTATTTGATTCTAGATTCTTGTTGACCTCATCTCAACCTTGGTCTCCTCGAATCCCAAACATCTATTTACAGATATCCGCCTCTGAATTCCCGAAGTCGATCTCGCCTCAAGTGGGGCCAGACCGAGTCAAGCCACAACGAACCAAGGGTCTCCTAGTTCTTGGCGACCACGAAGCAAGTTGCGTGTACAATCCAGCCTCTACAAGGCTGGATTATGGAGCTTCTGACGTAGGGATATGGTGGCTGATCGATTGTGGGGATGCTTGATTGAGGGCGTATATATTGTTGGCTGTCCTCTCTGTTGATTACATCCTTTGCTCCATCACGACATAAATTTAGTCTTTCAAAGTTTCGTATCACGAGAAGGTACTTGAGATTCATACACATACTTGTTATTGGACAACATCACAGTCAAGATGACGCTCATGGAAAAGATCATCCACAAGGTGGAACAGAAGATTGAGAACAAGAGCCGCAATCCAAATGGAAACGCGGCATTTGGACAAGGCTATGTATGTTTTCCCTCTCCCCTCATTCACAGAATACAGCGCTAACACACTTCCAGGGCGGCCCACAACAGCAACAAGATCTCTTCATGGGAGGCGGTGGAGGTGGAGGACATCATCAACAGCAAGGAAACCATCATCACGGCGGACATCATCAAGGCGGAGGTTTTGGAGGACCTGGCGGCCCAGGAGGGTTTAATGGTGATCAGCAGGGAGGCTTTGGGGGTCAACAAGGAGGCTTCGGCGGTCCCCAAGGCGGGTTTGGAGGACAAAGTGGACCAGAAGGACATCACGGCGGACCAGGTGGCGGAGGATTTGGTGGTCCAGGCGGGCCAGGAGGTCCGCAGGGTGGACCTGGAGGCAGGTGGTAAAATGGCATGAAGGATGGCGTTTTTGACATTTCTTGAAGTTTGCAAGTACATTCATTATACCCTGTACTTTCTCTACTTGAAATTTCTATTCTTGCTTCAAATCCATGTCTGCACCGAATACTCGTTCGCGTGCTCGAGCCAGCAAGCACTTTCTCCCTCCCTTACAATCCCTCCTCCTCCATGAGACCACTAAACCACAGACAATGATCCTCCGAGTCGGACGCTGTGTTGTTCTGCACACAGAACGGCCCAACATGGCCCGGCCCAGTGGTGCCAGGCAGTGGCACGTAACAAGGCCACGCTTTCACAAGTTCCTGACCCAGATGCATGCAATTCATTATCACATCTGTACCGCAGTCCCCAGTTGTGGTTCCGTCGCGATCGGAACAGAAGATTCCGCTTGCGTTGCAGATGCAGGGGTCTGTGACATTGCGGGTGGAATGAACCTGGGGCGGCGAGGAATAGGCATGTGGGTGGGGGTGGATGGCACGGTCGGGGTGAGTGTGTGCCCGATTAGCATTGTGTAGGGAGCCGTGGCGGAATCCTGGAAGTGCGGTTGTGCAAATGAGGAGGAGGAGGAGGAGGAGAGTGATTATGGTATTGAGTCTATGCATTTTGTTCTGTGGAGTTGCTGCTTTGAATTTAATTTGCTTGAGTGATGATATGTGGGGTTTTGTGTTGGTTGAAGGTCGAGACAGAGAGATATGGAAATCTTCTATAGGCGGTCAAGTGGCTGGCTGAAGTTATTCTATTTCTAGATGTCTTTGATGGACTGCTTTGATGCCTTTGGCTCTAGGAAACGATGGTGGAACGAAATTTATAGGCCGGTGGCGTACCTTGTTATTGTGTCCCTCAGTACTGTTCGTGAATGGAACTCGAACTTATTGAATGATGGATAACTCCAACTTTCATTTGTACAGTTTCGCAAAAGCAAACTGCCATATCTCAATTCCAGCTCGAGGCAAAGACAACTAGTTAGCTAGCAAACGAGCGTAATGACCCTCAAATGTGGGTCTCGACCTGAACTCTCAAGTATTGGGCCCCCTCCCCCCGCTCAATCTGACGCTGTATTTTCAACTGCACCGATCATCCTTCCCACTCGCATCCGTTCCTTCAATACATACACCCGGACTACAACTCATTGAAGCGGTTATCTCTTCCCAATGTCCACAATGGAGCAGAGCATTTGTGTCGCAGTTCCCTTTGGTTTTCCCCGCTCGAGAAGAGCAGAAGGTTCCGCGTGTCTTGCATAGGCAGAGGTCCATATTTCTAGCGATCATTCCTTTTTCATTGTTTGATGATGGGAGAGCGGTGCTGAGGTTGAGGAGGAGGAAGAGAATAAGGGTGAGGAGTGCTGTGAAGTTGTTCATGTTTAGTTTCTGAGACTTCGTAACTTTGAGAATTGTTATTGTTGATATTGGGTGATGCGTATTGATGGAAAGGCTGCGAGGTTTTATGCATGGATAGATGTGGTGCTTATTCACTATATTGCTGGAGACTACGTGATTCGCACTCGTACCTACTGAATCATTTGCATTTCTAAATTGATATATGTACCTGGTGTCGTTGACTGTTAGTACGAACGGTACACCTCGGGAGCTTCTGTTTTTGAACAATCATGAATTTGATCTTTCAAAGCATTTATCATATTCTTGTCACATTTTCGCTTTGCTGTCGTCTCAACACTAAGTTTTGCCTAACCTCGAGTCCAGCTCAAGGAAACCACACTTCTTTATTGACCAAATTCTCTGTACAGCACACCATCACTTCAATTATCCTTTTCTCCAGCCGGCACTACCCCACATTCAATATGATCGGAGCACACTCGTCGTCTTTCCCACTCGGATCCGCTCCTTCTACACAAACACTATCCGTTGAATTGAAAGGATTTGTACAAGACCAGTACACTGTTGCCTTTTCCCCATGCTCACAAGAAAGTAAGGTATTGTCGGGGCAGTTTCCGTTGGTTTTGCCTTTGCGAGAGGAGCAGAAGGTTCCAGTCTCCTTACACATGCAACGTTTCGATCGAGCTGCGATCGCCTCATTGTTGACTATTGAGGGAAAGCCAGTGCTGAGGCTGAGAAGGACGAGAGAGATCATGAGGAGGGTTATGAGCTTGTTCATGTTTTGCTTTATGGTCGAGAATTTCTGTAGTTGTAAGAGCTTGTTGTAGTTGCGTGTTCTTTTGAGTGTTTCAATGAAAGAGCTGCGGTATTTATAGATTGGTGCAGTGCTTCGTCTGTTATTATATTCCTGGAGAGCGTGTGATTCACGCGTACCCGTATTGCTTGAATCATTGGCAAGAGTCGAATGAACCTTTAGACAATTGTATAGGCATTTTGGTCCTCAGTCATTTGACAACAAGTTCAAGTTGATGAACACTTTATGGTACCACTGACTATTGGCGCAAGAAGCACATTTGAGAACTTTTAACGGCCCTTGATATAATCGTGAGGAGGCGTTTGACACGAGTAACAACTTTTTGCTTATAGTACTGTATCAGACACAGAGTACACGTTACTAGTCCACCTTCCTGCCTACTCACTATGAAGATGCTATCAAACCTCAAGTCCAGCTCAAAGCAAGCATAACTTCTCGACACTAAGCTACAAAAGCACCATCAACACCCAATGACTCGCCAACACTCTTTCACGACGGAGCACACTTATCATCTGATCCGTTCTTATCCTCTCCTTCGATACAAGGACCCGAATAGCACTCCTGGTAGGTAGAATAGTGTCCCCAAAGCGCACAATGGACTAAAAAACGGCTAGGGCTACCAGGGCAGTCGTCCCCAGAAAAGAAATCTTGTCGAGAGGAGCAGTAGGTTCCATTTTTCTTGCACTCTTGGGAATCTTTGCGTGCAATTATCGTTTCGTTGGTGACTGTTGAGGGAAAACCAGTGATGCCGACAAAGAGGACAGAGAGTGCGAGGAGGATTGTGAGTTTGTTCATGGTGATTTTTTTTGGTGCGGGGTTTGTTGGCGTTGTTGAAGTTTTGAATCTGTAGACATAGGAGCGTTGTGGAAAAATTTTACAAAGCAGAAAATGAACAGCTCTTTATAGCAAGGAACACAGAAGAGTTCGTGAATGTATTTTATTTCACTGTGAATCTCAGCGCTTGTCACAACTCATCACTTGCCATCAACCCCGAAAACCGAATCCTCCTCGAAAAACCATCGCATTCACACCAACACAAGTCCCCACACCATCCTAATCCCCAAATTCCCAATCTCCCCCACTCCAGATTCCTCAACTACTTCCCCATCACACCCCTCCATACCCTCCTTTCCCCTCCTTTCCGGCCCTCCCCATTCACCTCCCAAACAAACACCGATCCCCCATCCCAAACTCCCCAAATACACACCGCCCCTTCTCAAACGGACTTCTCCCCACCCTAAGCTCGCAATCGATTTCCGTCGGCGGCTCTCCGATCATGTCGCAGATAAGAAGCATCGAGGAGGGACAAGTTCCCGTTGTCTTTCCTTTTCGAGTCCCGCAGAAGTGGCCCTCTGCGGTGCAGATACATTGGGCGGTTGTTAGGGTTGTGAAGAGGATGAGAAGCAGGAGTGTGATGAGGGCGTGTTGCATTTCGAGGTTGGTTTGGTGGATTGGTGATGATGATGGAGTGTTGGTTCAGTTGGTTTGAGTTTGGAGTTTCGAGGTTGTGTTGTTCTGTTTCTGTTTGTGAGAGTTTGAGGAGCAGTCGTGAAGGCGACGGGTTTATATAGACGAGAACCTGTCTTCGCATCGTAGCTTCAGGTGGTATATTGAATACTATTAACGATACATTTTCGAGTGACTGGTGAATCCCTGTTGACAGCCAGAGAAAGCAAGTGAACTAGTGGAAAGCAGAATTGCATTATCAACTCGAACAAAACTATACTTAGGCAAACACCATGCCCTTGTAGTTCAACAAGAGGCTCATCACTCTCCATACCCGACTCGTTCACTTGACATATCATCTGGTGAAAGTAGGACAGAACCAAAACACACCACCTGTTGCACCCGGTTCATCGGATACCGATTTTCATTGGAATTTTGACCAATTCTATGAAACTCTTAGAGTTCTATGGAATTAAGGAATTTCGGTAGAAAACTTTCTATAGAATTTGAAGGGGGGTAAAAGTGCCAAAATATTCTCTATAATTTAGCCAAATTAGGCTTCCCGCCCTTTATTCCAAGTTTTAGTGTCTCCTAATTGCACTCACTAATTCCATGGACTGGGTGAATTTCCAAGGAATCAGGGTCCGATGAACGGAGTGCAACACACCCATACCAATCCCTCTTCCCCAGATCAAATGCGTGAATTTCTACCCTCGATGCATATAAACGATTTCCCTCCCCGCGAACTTCCTCCTCCACCAACAAACAGAATCTAAGCTGAAAGAGGCTCATGTGACCCGGAGTGCGTGAGCCGACGCCCATTTCAGCTTCAGAGTTCACATATTCCGTTTCTGTATCCCCAGCTAACCATTGGCCATCACTCCTTCAACGAATCTATGGATGCGTTGGTTGGCAAGAGAAATCCAGTTGTCAAAGGCGGAGCCACAATCGGACGACCACACTTTGATCCGGGCGACAAATAAATCGCTCACAAAGCTCACATATAACCGGACGACTTGAATTAAGTATCGACCTTTAGAATCATGACTTGAGAGCTCCTTCTCCTTCTTCCTTGGTCGAGGACAGACACCCAACAAGAGTGTGTGCGACGGACGACGGGGGCGAGGGTGACGAGATATATATACCCAGCGGTCGAGCAAGATTGTGAAGGGTATTCTTACGCCTGAGGCAGGTTCCAGCTAGTGAATAGGATTATCTTAGCAAATCGAAAGATTATCGAGATTATTCTTGCACTTAAAGGAGGTACCAGCTAGTGAATAGGATTGTTTTAGCAAATCGGAAAGTTATCGAGATTACTTATTTCTTAAAGCAAATACCAGCTAGTGAATAGGATTGTCTTAACAAATCGAAAGGTTATCGAGATTATTCTTCCACTCAGGCTTAAGGCAGGTATCAGCTAGTGAATAGGACCGTCTTAACAAATCGAAAGGTTATCGAGATTATTCTTGCACTTAAGGCAGGTTCCAGCTAGTGAATAGGACTGTCTTAGCAAGTCGGAATCGTAGATCTGCGGCTGATGGAGCGAAGTTTTTGACGCGCCTCCCATTTGATGAGACTTGTATTCTCAATGGCCAGCGCTTGAAGCCCCGGTATTCCAGAGAAGTGGACAAGACTTAGCTGTCAAGTTGATAAGAGCTCGAGTTTTGAAGAAACTGTGATAATCCGCGAACTCATTATCGTAAAAAGTTGGAGATGATTTTAGCTGGACTTGTGATTTCGAAGTCCGTCGTAGGAAGGTGAGAAAGAAAACCGTTGTGAAGGCTTCGTGGCCACCGTAAGACTTTGACCAAGCAAGCACGGTAAACGCAGCCAAAGTTTACCCACAACGAGATGGATTGTGCTTAGGCGAGAAGGAAAGCCGTTGTCAAAGCTCACTCATAACCGGACGGTTTGATCAAGCGGAAAGGAAAAGGGGAACCGCTGTCATGGTTGCCTTATAACCGAACAACTTAAGCAAGCAGGAAGAGAAATCGTTGTTAAAGCTCAGCCACAACCGGACGACTTTGAAAAAAGAAAACGAAAAAAGAACTACTGTCAAGGTTGCCATATAACCGAACTAAATGCCTAAAACCAAGCGAAAATGGAAAACGTTGTCAAGGCTGGGATATAATCGGGCGTTTTTGATCGGGCGAGAAGAAATTGCTTACATCACCAAAGAGATGAAGTACTTTAAGAACAGAATTGACAGACTTGATAGTCAATTAACAGGAGTAAAAGAATGTATATATATAATAGAAGTCATATCCACTCAAATATAAAATATATATCAATATCACTCTGTCATCCAAAGTCCCTCTTGACTCTCAACATTCTCATTGAATCCAATCCCGCACTCTCTGGCGAGATAAATCGTAGTCATCTCTTTCCAAAGCCAGAACTTTTTGGGACATTTAAGTCATGGCAAGCACATAATTGGTTCGTCTTCTCGGGCTGTTGCTCATCTCCTCCTGATGCTTGGCTTGCTTTCGACTTGTCTCCTCTTGGGGTTGCGGTCATCCTTCGATGTTGTCCTTCAATCTAGTGGCGGATTGCTCTCATTGATGATCTGCGCCAAAAGATCAATATGCTCATGCACATTATTCTCCTCTTTCTTCAAACTATGTAATTCAGACAATGACGAACCCCAAGTCTCGTCGTCCATCGGTCCCTCATGATTAGCAATTCTCAGTGGCCAATCCAATTTTGGCCACCAATCCGAAGGCAGGAGTGAACAAATTCCGTTGACTTCTCGTTTAGCGATGCCATTGAGCCACCAGACGTCGTCGACCATTTTAGTCAGAGCGAAGAAGCATGCTGTGATGACTAGCACTCGAGGATCGTGTTGCGCCACCAAATCCACATAACGCCTCGAGACTGCGGCTGCGAAACCTAGGATGCGGTTCCGTACTGGCCGTCGATGTGCCCAGTTAAGAAAAGCTACAGCATGTAAGTATGCTTGCTTTGTTTCCATGCGTAGAGATTCTGGGAAGGTCTGTAAATGCTCCTCAAGATCGTCTAAGAGCGGTGCGAAAAAATGCTTCCGTTCTGGATCGAGGTCCAAAAACAAAGCTGGCTGGGAATTGATAATTGGGAATATCTTGTTGCTTGTGCGGAGCCATCGCCAGCTTGCCATGACCACAGTCTTGACGCCCTGGAAAGAGTGGAACCACGCTAGTGGGAGGCTATACGGCCCATCCTCATCGAAGAGCCGCGATGCCGAAGCTTGGAAGGCTATCAATGCTGATGTAGAAAAGAGCGCTTCCGAATTGAGCTCCGAGACTCCTTGGGTTAAGAGTGAAGAGTATTGAGCAAGTGCCGATGCCATATACCCATGTGAAGCTCTAATCAGACTTCGATCCTCAGGATACATGACTCGCATGTGAAGAGCAGAGACCGCTAGAATAGCATCCATCAGATATTGAGCATCGTATGCAATGGTCGGTATATCAACCTGCCACGCCATATTCTGTTCCAATCCATCCGAGAAGGTCAAGCATGTTCGGGCCGTGAAGTGGTGCATAAGCTTGAGCTCCAAAGCTCGCGACGAAGGAAGAGTTTGATTCGCTCTGATCAACGATGGTGGCTGGTGGTAGAATGGGACAATGGCAGATGCTGTAGTTCGAGGAGTCGAAAAAGAGGACATATGGCTGCTGCTTTCTACAGTGTCTTGTCTGAAGAAGACAGGAGTTGTGGGTGTTGCGGCGGTATTCGGGGATATAGGGCCTTCGAAGTCGCACGGAACGCCATGCTTCAAGCAGTTTCCACAAGTAGGATGTATTTCATCACACTGAGATTGTCAGAATTCGAGCGTGGGGTATTTCGCATGAATTGCTAACCTTGATCTTGCGGTTCTTGCATCTAGAAGTATTCTAATCAGCGCATGACCTGACGTACACGACAATAGGATAGTGCATTCATTTGGCATGGTCCCCAAGTCTCGCAAGGAATTGGACATAAGATAAGTTTGAAACATTTAGTCGCTTTGCATACCTTTGGCAGCCAGCTTTGGACTTCTTATGGGACCTTCTTGGGGGCATGGCGCCTGATTGAAGCTCGTCGGATCACGGGTTGGAATAGCTCTGTTTGGTGAAAAATAATAGCATACATGATGTTTTTGAGAAATCATACCCCATATGAAGGGATGAGAAGGGAAGGGGCTGCAGAAACGCAGCTGCAGAACAGACGCGGTCCTGGGGAAGAGGTTAGAAGTAACGTCGGAATCGGTTGTGAAAGAACTCCGCCCACTAGGCAGCATTTTTGATTGACGAATCGGATCTTTTGCTACCCGTATGTTTTGACTCGTACGATACGAACGTCAAGGCTGAGAGTTTTGACTGAACTTTTCTGGCTAGGAATGCCGTCCGAATCCAAAAGTTCGGAATCCCTGGAGATCTTCATGTGAGAGTTGCCTCGATTACCAATGTCGTGGTGTACAAACCGCGCCACTGTTCTGAACGCAGCAAGTGAAGAGAAATCATCGTCACCGGAAGACACCCGCATGCGCACAAATAAACCTTGGCTGCGGCAAACCTCGGGATTACTGTACAGTACTGTCGTGGAGGAAAAATGAGATAAATGCAGGTACACGAAAAATAAATATATTCTCAGCCTGCTTACCACGACGGATAAATGGACATAACGATGATTCCACATTTATTGTACGACTGACTAATCACTTTGGAACTGTCCGACCGATTGCGTGCTGGCTGTTCCTGCTGCAAATGTCTTTGTCTGTTTGCGGTGAGAAAGAGCTCAACCAACCACGCTTGGACGTACATCATAATTACCAATTCACCTTCTAGAATCTCCAGCAACTTCTCATTCACTTATATAACATGAATCTTCTGACCTCGTCTCTGTGTTCTTATTCACTTTTGCTCGACTAATATTACCTAATACCTACCACCACCTTTCCCGCGTACAGTTTTGACCCCGCCAATTTCTTTCTTTGACCCCGCCATCCATACTCAACCACAAAAAATAAATCACCAGGAATCCTCATTCAACATGGCAGACCACCCAATTGATACCCCTCCACGAGCTCCGTCTCCAGTCCATCGCTTTGGTACTCTCGCTGTGGTAAGTTTGAAGCCCGATCCTTTTCAATTTCGTTCGCAAATCAGACCGGTCTCGCCCAACGAAACAGAATATCGGGATTCGTTCTTGAAAGTAAGTCAGATTGTGCGCATACTGACACTCACCTCTTCTAGCACGCTGGCTCTCCTCATGACCCAGTTACAGGAGCTGTCATTGAATCCATCTCACTCTCTACGACCTTCGCCCAAACAGCAGTCGGACAGCCAATAGGCAAATACGAATACAGCCGTTCCTCCAACCCCAATCGCGATAACTTCGAGACAGCTGTAGCAGCACTTGAGAATGCCAAGCATGCATTAGCATTCTCGTCTGGATCTGCGACCACTGCTGTCATTTTGCAGAGTCTGGCGGCGGGCAGTCATGTCATTAGTGTCAGCGACGTCTATGGAGGTACACACAGATACTTCACCCAAGTTGCGAGCGCCCATGGTGTGAAGGTTACGTTCACCCCTGAAATTGAGGTCGACATTAGACAGCATATCACCCCTGACACGAAGCTGGTTTGGATCGAGACACCCTCGAACCCTACCCTGCGTTTGGTTGACATCAGAGCTGTGGCCACACAAGCACATCAACATGGCATTAAGGTTGTGGTCGACAATACCTTCATGAGCCCATACGTCCAGAACCCATTAGATCATGGAGCAGATATTGTGGTTCACTCGGTCACAAAGTACATCAATGGTCATTCGGATGTGGTTATGGGTGTTGCAGCATTCAATTCAGAGGAGATGCTCAAGAGATTGAGTTTCTTGCAAAATGCTATTGGTGCTATCCCCTCACCTTTCGACTGCTGGCTTGCTCACCGCGGAATGAAGACTCTGCATTTGAGAGCCAGAGAAGCTACCACGAACGCTACTTCTGTTGCCAAGGCTTTAGAAGGCTCTCCACATGTCATTGCGGTCAATTATCCAGGTCTGAATTCGCATCCTCATCGAGCTATTGCTATCAAGCAACATCGAAATGGAATGGGTGGTGGCATGCTTTCTTTCCGCATCCAAGGAGGCCACGCGGCTGCTGAACGATTCTGCCAAGCCACTTCTCTATTCACCCTGGCAGAGTCGCTAGGAGGAGTCGAGAGTTTGGTCGAAGTCCCAAGCAGCATGACCCATGCTGGTATTCCTAAGGATCAACGAGAAGCAGTGGGTGTCTACGATGACTTAGTCCGAATGAGCTGTGGTGTCGAAGATGCAGAGGATCTGAAGGCCGATGTCTTGCAGGCATTGGAGAAGGCTGTCGTTCTGCCCAAGATCACAAATGGTCTTAATGGCTTCGCACACCGTGCTAAGTAAAGCGTGTGCTTCTGAGATGCATTTACTGGGGGTTTGGAGTCTAGCGCATGGGACCTTTCAACAATATAGCGAGCATAGTCCACTGGATGACGAAAAATTTCAGGTAATGGGAAGATTGGATAGATACCTTTTTTGATCGTAGATTTTCGGATAGAGAAATGGAAAATGCGTTGACGTTTCTACATTCTTGCTAGCTTGTTTTGCTTTCATGTGACCTAAGTTTTCAACTTTTACGTGCGACAGACCTGGCTGAAGTTTCAGGCTTGCCACGTCAATGAGGTGGGATTGAGGCATACATTGTTGAAGTCAAAAGAGCCTCTATGAATCTAGAGAAGATCGTCGCGTTAAGGAGCTACAGCGATGGTGTACCTTTGCACTCATTTCACGTATGGAAGAGTTTTCGTTGCATCATATTCAGTCAGAGTTCAGTTCTATGGAACTCAACACAATCCTCCCTATCACATACACACAAAAGAAAGCAATATCACCTCCCCTAACTTTTCCCATCCACACCATGCCCTCAACTCCAAGCAATGCCCATATCCCATCCTCCCACCATCGATCAACTCTCCATCTCATCTCCCTCCCCATCATCCCCATCCCACCACAAACAAGGCCCCAACCCCGCATCCTCCATCGTAGCAATAAGTTGATACGGACTACTTTTCACCACGCCAGCATCTTCCTTGTCTCGTGGACCGATCGGGATCTGGTCGTGCCAGACCTCGTCTTCGATTCTGAAGCGGACCGTCTCTTGCGTGTCGAAGAAGAGGCTTTGGCCTTCCGTTTCCCAGACGTAGAGGCCTTCGCTTACTTCGCTGGTGGGGACTTAGTGGGGAGATGAGGATGTGGAGGCTGGTCGACTTACAATCTTGAGCCTTCTGGAAGTTTGGAGGCTGGTACGAAGATGTCGTCGAAGAAAGGGGTTCGGACTGGGAATAGGGGTGTTAGCGGAGAGAGCAATGTAAAGCGGAGCGAGATATGGTCGCCGCGGCGATGACTGTAACCACGGACGTAGAAGAAAGCGCCGCCATGATTGAAAACATAAACATGCAAAACAACATACTTCTTATACCAGTTGTTGTTGCGCTGCTGATCCGACCTGTCATCACCTCATGTTTGAAAGGCCGAAAGACCACGAGCCTGAACTCCACTATCACTTTCCATCAGCATTTGTATCAATTACTCTCTGGAGTTCCAGAACTTACCGTTGACGTTGACGACGCCAGATCCGTGTCCGATGAGTCCTTCAGACGCGGATAGGAGGTCGTACAGGCAGATACAAAGCCCGATCTTTTGGATGACTTTATTGGCGTATTTTGTGTTGATGTTGTCTTCTATGGCTTGAGCTGGATCTTTGCCAAAGTCTTCTGGAATGATTTGGACTAGGTCCGCAATCTTCGTCTGTAATACAGTCAGATCACTTCTTCTTGAAGCGCGTTGCAAGGACTTACGAGGATGAACATGGTGGGCTGTAGTTGCTCTTTCCAGACCAAGATTTGAAGAGACTGAAGAGAGCTGAAGCTCCGATATCCGCTCAATGCTAAGGAATATCGATAACGAATAATCACGTGGAGTCTAAAGCTTAGAATACCGGCGTAGATAGGCAGTAAAATTCGTTGTGATATCCCCTCGTTCCGCTTCGATCTTCTTTCAAAAACACCTCCGCACCACACTTGCGACTTCAACGCAGTATCGCGCAAACTTCTGTATGATAGGCAGTCTGCCCGTGTTAGGAACAGTCGATCTCTTTCAAGAGACACAAAGTTTTCTTCACTTGTCTTTGAAAAGGTAAATTCCAAAGATTCATCCCCAATTCGCGTGATCAATCTGATATTGCAAAGAGAAACCGCAAAAGACGTCGCGTCTTTCCTACGCAAAAACCAACAGCTTCGAGGCGCAGTCCAACTTCAGACCATTCCAGCTATTGAACGTAAAGAGATTGATCTGACTATCGACTTCTTCAACGCAATTCTGAACTCTTCCTCGTTCCGTGCCTCGCAAAGTCGCGCTCGGCTTCGGCGAAAGGTTAATCCGGTATGCTGAAATTTGCACTAAGCAAGGTTACCCAAAATCCCAGTATGGCAGGCATGTTTGTCCCTTTCCTTTCTCCTTCGTCCTTCATTGATTCAGCTTTCGCTTGCTTTTCATCAAGACATCTCAATTAACACTCTTTGCGCATCCAAAGGGTACGCTCCTCCGTACAACAACCAAGCTCGCTATCTTGCGCAGCCGCAACCCCCTATTCATAGGCAAAGACCCGTTCAGGGCAATCGTAACCCGACGATGGCTGGCACTCAGCAGTACCAGTATCCTCCTCCACCACCTCCACCCGGCCCTCCTCCTTCGAACCATCAACCGCAGCATCAACAATACGGATATGCGCAGCAACCTGCTCCATATCAGCAAGCACCACGCGGTGGCGGTCCTCCTCGAGGTGGCAGAGGTGGCGCTCAGGGCGGTCGAGGTGATTTTCATGGAAATGCTCCCTACAATCCACAAAATCCCAGCGCTGGCTTCAATGCTCATCAAGGTCCTACGCCTGGATTCAATGGTCCCAATGGTCAGCAGGCTCCTGCCCCATACATAGGTCCTCAAGCTCCTGGCCCTCAAGGTCAGCAAGGTCCTGGCTACAGCGGTCCTGGTCAATGGAACAATGATCACAATCAACATGGCCCGGGTCCTCAGCAACATGCTCCTCAATCGCATGGCCCTCAACAGCATGCTACCCCGCATCATGGCCCTCCCCATGGTCCGCCTCAACAGCATGGTCCTGGTCCGCAACACCATGGCCCTGCCCATCACAACCCTGCGCAACAACATCAACCACCGATGCAACATGGCCCTCAAGTTGCTCCTTTGCAGGCTCAGAACTATCACCCCAACTACGCTCCGCAAACCTTCCAGCCACCACAGGCCTATGGTCAACAACCACCGCAGCCATTCCAACCACCGCAACCATCTTACAATCATGGTCATGCTGGTCCTACGCCTCCACATGGTCCACCTGCATGGAACGGTCCTCCTCAACAAACCCGCCCACCCTTCAATAACAACCGAGGAGGCCGTGGTGGTTTCACTGGTGGTCGTGGCGGACATGAAGCTCCTCTCATGGGCCCACCAATCCGTATGGGATTTGACAATGAGCGAGGCGGTGGCCATATGACTCAAGCGAGCAATGGCTTCCCTCAGCAGTATCCGAGTCACACTCCACCAGCTCCGTTCACTCAGCCATATCAAAATTACCCACCTCAGGATTTCTCTCAAGGAGGACAGCGTCCATCACTTGACCCCAATCCATACAACTCTGGTCCAATTAGGGGCAGAGGAGGAAATAATAATTTCAGAGGCAGAGGTCGTGGTGATTTTCAACAATTTCGTGGTCGTGGAGACGGCCGTCATAATCACAATAATGGCCACAGAGCTACTTCAGAGAACTTCCACAAGCCTGCAGGTGCAGATGCTAATGGCAAGAAGAAGAAGAAGCGTCGCACGAACACTCTTGGTCTTACACCCAATGGCGTTGATCATGAAGATAGTGATGACGAAGTTGATGACGCCGATGAAGAGGCTCGTCTTGTTACTTTGCTTGGCCCTGACACTCCACAGTATGTTTTTTTTGGTATGGGAGATTAGTTCTTCTAGCTAACGTGTGATAGGCTCCCTACTGATCTGGATGCATGGCTCGCTGAGCGAAGAAGTCGTTATCCTACGAAAGCTCGTAGAGATGCTGCCGCTGAAGAGCTTCGTCAACGACGTGAGCAAAACCGTCAGAAGAGACACAATGATCAGCACGGCAATAAGGTCATCAAGAAGGAGGATGGAGAGACCAAGATGGAAAAGCAACAGCGCAAGGCCGAGAAGCTCAGACTTGAACTTGAAAAGACTGAACGCAGAATCCAGGAGCAAATGTCTGGCGGTGGCAAGCGCAAGCGTGAGGATGGTGACGAAGGCGACAATGACCGTGGTCAAGTGAGCGATGCCGGATCCGATGGCTCATCTGGGTCGGAGTCCGAGGCAGACCAGCCAGAGACAGTATCCAGCCGCCACCATGTTCCCTTCCATGTACAACAGCCACCCAAAGCCCAACTCCAGCGTCATTGCAAGTACTTCTCAACTGGCGGTACGTGTGGCAAGAAGGGCAAGTGCCGCTTTGTACACGATCAGGAGGTCCGAAACCAAGCTTTGAGAGACAAGGAAGCAAATGGTGGGAAGATGACTCTTGCTCAGCGTCTCATTCTGAACGACACTGCTAAGGATGATCTGACAATCTTGAAGTCGATCAAGTACCTCAAGGAGAAGGGTCTCATGTCAGAACAACTCACTGGCCTCCCCCGCCAAGATGACTACAAGGATGAAGAGAATGGTTACGCTGAGAACCTCAACTATGGGGATAACTAGAGCATCTGAAGCCCTTTCAAGCATCTTCTTCAGCTTTTGCGTCTCGCACCCTCAGTAATATCTCGACATCTTTCTTCGACAAACTTCGATTGCTTGTGAACCTCATACGGTCATCTGCAAATCACTACCCTTGCACATCAAAACACTCAACATCCCTCGACATCGACTTTCTTTGGCGTTCGGCAAAACAGCGCTGCATTGTTCTTTGCGAAGAATTCCTTTGAGTTAACATTGGTTTCCTTGAAACCCTAGGACAGTGGGGCAATCATTTGTGGATAGGAGTTACCTTGCGTTGCACGTGGCTCAGCTCGCTTGCTCAGACGCATTTACTGCCGCGCTCCTTTCTCAATCTGCTGAGTCAAGCCTTGAAGCCTTTCTCACCCGTCACTATCCCCCACTTTCGACTTTGCGTTACTACTGCCTGCACTTGCACTTGCACATGTTTCTTGTTTCTTCACATAAAAAAAGCCCATAATGTCGTCGGGCCAATTTCCTTTCTCAAGAGGGCGTTATCTGCGGGATACTGGTTTGCTGTCCAAGACGGCTGACTGGTGCTATGAACAGATGAGCCTCTTTAACGGCCAGTAGCTGGCGTCGGCGGTCTCCCCAAAATGTATCATAGTGTGTGTAGTGTATGAGGCTAAATTAATCAGTGTGCATGAATTTCTCCCCTTGGGAAGTGAGTTGCTGTGTGAAGATCCAGCTTAGGCATCATTTTGGCTCTTAATATGTAGCTTCCCCCATGCATATTCAAGCTGTACGATACGAATAGTCTCCCATGAAGTTTGGTTCGCTCGCACTCAATTGCGTAGTCATGCCCAGCAGACCTTTATGGTGCCCCTACTTTACGTACAAATACCAGACGCTTCACAACTATTGATTACAATCTTCCTGCCCAGGGAATCAAATGCAAAATATGTATTCAATACTATGGATATAGACAATGGCTATGCAATCAATGCTTTACTCTTAAGTATCGCCAGCTATGTGTCGGAGATCAAAAAGATCCGGCACTCAGGTTCTGTAAAGTTTTCAAAATATTCTTATCACCTACGGATCTTCTTGGTAGCATCTGTCGACGGTTGCTTGTCACTTCCCTTGTCCGATCCAGGTGGCAGATTCTTGCCCTGCACAGCCGGGCGTGGACTCCGCTGTCGAATAATATCAATAACATCAACATTCAACTCCTCCTGCCAACCTTTCCTATTTCCCCAACGAAACCATCTCGTTGTTACTATAGCCTCTCTATAATCGGTCAACGGGAGTCTCATCATTCTCCCACTATCTTCACAATGCCGTTGCGGATAGAAATTATCCCGCTCTCTCAAGCTCTGCCAGCCCATTTCTCGTCTCTGTAGTTCCTTGAACGGTTCGTCGCTGACTCGTAGGTCTTCGGGGAGAACTTTGGCGTGCACGTATATCCGTTCTGCCATTACTTTCTCGTCGCCTTCGAAGGTAAACCAGCGTGGTCTACTTGACAATGCAATTGCGAATGCGCCACCCGTGAGCGTGCATTTGAAGAAGAACATGGCTTCTACTCCATCCCACGTCGTGTCGCACCAGATGATACCGTTCCTCCTGTCGAATTTCGTCGATGGTGCACAATGCACTTTTACCAGTGAGTATCCGGATACAGAGGTAGGGAATATAGGATGCGAAGCATAGTTCGCCAAACCGTGATCCAGATGTTCGATGTCTCTCAACACGGTAGATAACCCAGCCAGATTCAAAGGTCGAAGTTTTTCCCGCAGTTTATCTTCTGGTTCGAGCCCGTACCGGGGTTTGGATATCGTGACGAGCTTTCGATAGCGGACTCCAGAACGGTCGTAGCCTACGAAATCAATTGGGACTCCCAAGAGGTTGTGTTCGTCGATCGCGAAGCCTTTCCGTATCCTACAGCCCAAAACGGCGACTTCGAACGTCTTTCTTGCTACGCGGTTAAGGACTGGTGTTCGCTGTTCCTCGTCCGGTGGATCGCAGACTATTTCTACGACGGGAAGCTCGACGTGGATCCCTCTATTATAAATGACAGGTGGTTTAGGCTTGAAGCCATCTTTCTCGAGACGCCAGTGCGCGAGAGCGTCGATGTGTTGGCTGTACCGGAAATCAGCAGGGGAATCAGCCAGCAAGCCCCCGAAGCGGGTATCGATGACTAGGTCTTCGGAGGTTTGGTGCACGAGCTTGTTCATTTCGAAGTCCAGGAACTGTTCTACTTTTATTATGGGTGAGGTACCCCAGGCGAAGATGGATTGGTCGGAATTGGCTTTCAAAATCTCTTCTTGGAGGCGGAAGAACGCTCTCTTGCCTTCGCCGTATAGTAAGGGCATGTTAATATCGAAGATTCCGAGCAGACAATAGGCCATGTCTTCTGTGCGGGTCGTTTCTCGTTTCGCGGCCCAGGACATCCTCGTTGCGACGCTGACGGCTTGTAAATCCTCGCCCTGTAAAATCTCTGGCTCGATGCCGGTGATGGTCGCTAAAGGACCGTAGAGCTCTTCTTTGGTGCCGATCCGTCGCCATGTGCTGGAGAAGAAGATGAGGTTTTTGGGCGCGAGCAGTTCTTGCAGCGTCCAGCCGCGCTTGAACCACCGGCTACGTGCAAGCTCTGAGGGGTCGAGGGCAGGGTTCACGTGCCCTGGCACGTCGAACAGGTAGGCGTAGCATCTTACGGCGTTTTGGTACCATCTGAACATAGAATTGATGGCTTCTGATAACTCTGCGCTGCTGGACTTGTCGATACAGCATCTTTTACCCCATCAATATATAGGTACTTTGGGAGAGGGAGAGAGGAAACAGCCTTACGTATCAATCCACGCCCACTCTATCCCATCGCTGAGCGCCTGGTCGCAGCAATACTTTATTTTCGTGTACCCGGTCTTGGCTTTCTTGCTCGTCTCCTCGTTCCATTCTTGCAGCGAGAGCTCGTCTGTGCCCCAGGTGTGGGAGAGGATTGCGTAGCGGGGGACGGCCTCGTCGCCTACGAAGTCTTTTAGTAGGAGGGTCTTGGCGTTTAGTAGCCTCATTTTTGGGGGTGGGCGATGAGACGATTGAGGGGCGCTGTGAGGATGAGCATTTCTTGTTGTGAAAGTATATAGATATAAGAGAGTGATAGGGGAAGTTTGGGTTGAGGCTGAGGAGTGTCTGGTGAAGTGAAGTGGATTTGGGTGAGCGAGGGTGTATGCAGGTTTAGCGAGATCTGGAAGTTGTGATTGGGCCCGAGAAAATGTTCAGCTGCATGATTACCAATGAGATCTGGATGATGCGGTGGCTGATGATTTTTCGTGTGGCTTGGTCGGATATGTCGCGAGAAAGTTCAAAGACTCTACAGCTAGTACACGACAAGAGTAGAAAGTTTCTAGGGAAGTATATTGCCAAAAATGTGTATAGCTTAAGAGCGTATATTGCCCTAGACTATTACACTGCTTTTTGTTGTATTATTCACTCTCGTACTTGAATCCGATTGCGTCGAGTCCCGTTCTCCTTCTGCCTTTCACGGCCCGCTTTCTTGAGTTTCTGGATTATATCTGTATGTCCTTCACGCAAAGCTGCGCTATAAGCGCTTCCAAATGCGCCTCCTCTCTGGTACAAATCCACAGTATTCGGAGGCTGAAGCTTTAGGAGGATGTCCACCACTTTTCCTTTGTTCTCTGCGACTGCGGCTTGAAGCGCCGTTCCAAAAATGCCACTGTTAGCATTTACATCTGCACCTTGGGCTATAAGCATCTCAACAACTTGAGTGTGGCCCTCAGCTGCAGCTGCTTGTAGCGCATTCCCATAGAAAAGTCCCCGCAAGTATATTTCAAAGTCTTGATCTTTGATTTTGGGGCTAGTGCCATTGTGCGAAGAGAGGGATTTGCTACGGAAGAGAATGTGGTGAAGCGAGAAGAGGAGAGTCTCCCGTGTTGAAATCCTTTTCGTATGTCTTCTCGCCAAGCCCGACTTGATCTGTGAAGCTTCTTTCCTGAGTGAAATCAACTTGTGACTTTTCGTCGCCATGTGCATGGATACCTTCAGTTGTGTTTTGGTGGGCATTATCTTTCTCAGTGATATGGCTCTTGAGATCGTGTCCTGTAATCTTTCGTTGCAGTTAACCTTAGCACCTGCTGCCAGGAGGATCCGGACAATGTCCACATATCCTTTCGTTGATGCTGCTCGCAAGGCGTTGCCGTACCATCCGCCTAGGGCATTCGGGTTGGCTTTCTTCTCAAGTAGCAGACGCACGACTTCGGTTGAGCCAGTTGCTGCTGCTGCCTGGAAAGCGTTGCCAAACCATCCACATCCGCTGGTATTGACATCGGCCCCTTTCGCAATAAGCTTACGTACGATCAGTGTGCTTCCCGTGATAGCAGCTGCCTGCAGCGCAGTCCCATATTTGCCCTCCTTTACGTCAATTCCTGCAGTGCGGTCCTTTGGGAGATCATTTAGAAGTAATTCAACAATGCGAAGTCGTCCCCAAGCTGAGGCAGTCTGGAGGGTATTGCCTAAAGGACCTTGCAGACCGTTCGGATCAAGCTTGTGTTGGACAATGAGATACCGGACAACATCCTCGTGCCCAAATTCGGCGGCCCAGGATAGTGGCGTATGCCCAGTGCTGTCTTTCTCCCGAAGCTTTCGTCTCAGCTGTAAAGACTTCGTGGAAGTCTTAGCTGCGTGGTATTCCAGCAGAGTAACGACTCCAAACACTGCTCCCACGTGGAAGAGACTGAACGAATGAGGAACAGTCCGGCCTTGGAGACCAACACAATCCCAATTTGATTTCCACAGTTGGCGAAAAAGATTTTCTTTTCGGAGTTCTTCAAAGATCGACAGGTGTCGATTGGCAAGGCGTGCATGGTTCGGCCAGTATTATACCGCGTATGCGAACAGTGGATCATGAACAATAGCGGTTTTCTCGGACGCCTCAGAGTGAATTTGAAGTCCATGTTTGACACTTTCGAGGCAAATTTCTGCAATCTCTCCATGCATATCTCCTAGTCGGAATTGTGAGACAACTTCATGGTCTTTGTCTTCGTCTCCATTCAAATACAGCCTTATCGCATTGTGGTACAATTTGACCTTGTTGTCCTTAGTGGTGTAGAGCAAGTAACCACAACATTCGACAAGCCGTTTGGCGTAGACAACATCCAACTTCAGAATAGCGCCAATCTCATCAGAAGTCAGTGACCGCTGAGCAGCTGAAATGCATCTGAGAACTCGAGCTGCGTCAGGACTGTCTTCCTCATCGATTCGAAGAATGCGCTCGCGGAACAACGACCCCATGCCTTTCGGCAGCAATGTGGTCTGGGTCGGGTCATAGCCTTTCACTCGGTTTCGCATGTTGAGACAAGTCAAGGAGAGCCAGAGGAAAGACCCGTCAGCTCTCATCGTCAGTATATGTACTGCTCCGTCGCTCTCAGGGAAAGAGATCTGTTCCTTCCGATCGAGTTCGAGGACTTTCTTGCCGGCAAAATACCTCAAATTCTCGAATTCCAATTTCTTGATTTCCTCATACATGTCTAGTCGGCGAGACTCAGGTATTCGCTGCGAAGCAATGCGTAGGGAAGGTTCGTCGCCGAATGAGAGAAGTACTTTTAAGAAAGCTGTTGACTTTTCTCCATGCCAACTCAATTCTGTAATCTTGTCGATCAGCATTCGTACCTTGTCCTTATCGGGACAGTTATCGAGACTGTCTAAGATCATGTATATCGGCACTTTACTGCTCAAGTGTTGCACCGTATCCAGGAGACTATGGATTGAATTTTTGTCTTCGGGAAGGCAACAGGTTTTCGGATCAAAATGTGCAGCCACAAGGACAAAGAGCTCAGGCCGTAACTGAAGAAGATGCCCGAGTAGACACATTAGTAACTTTGGAACATCTGTAGCAGTCTTGCAGAAGTAAGACAATACAACTGGAGCAGGGTTGAGTCCGTCGTTGGATTCCTTTCTGAGATGCTGTTCGATGAATGTTGTGAGGACAGTCTTGCCAATCCCAGAGCTTCCTGCGAGCCAAAGTAAACTGGTGAGTTCTGAATCGGCCCATTGCTTGTATTTAGATTGAGAAAGTATCCATTTACAGCTACCATCCTCACAATCGCTGTTGGAAAAGCTTGGATTTTGATGCTGTTGGGAGTCGATCAAAGATTCCAAGCACCTTTTGCGGAAAGCTGTCAGAAATCAGCAGTGAGCAGCAGTATTTGCACATGAAACTCGATGAATTGAAATCGGATAAACGGCGGTACAGAGACAGCAATCTTTGATCAATGCCCAAAACTATAATTATATGCATCCCTCCAGACCTTCGCATTCGTAATTGGAGGTCCTGTCAGGAGGAAGCGCTCGCTCGAGGGCTCAATCATCCCTAAGTCTCCTGCTACTTCGCTCTTTATTCCTCCACGTCCTGCGAGAGAAAACTCCTTACCTGTTGAAATATCCTCCTTCAGACTCTTAACACACTCCGCAAACTTTCGCATCGGCTCCGGGTTTGAAATATAGGTGTCAGTAGCGTCTGCAATTTTCCCTTTGGCGTCGTACTCTTCTAGACCAATACTGGCCAATCCTTGATCAACGCTGAACCTGAAGTAAAGGTTGTCTTCCGCGAGCGAGTGATGCGTTCGGTGGAAGTCTTTAGCTTTGGTATCGGAATCCGTGACGATTGTCTTCATAGCGTTGATGAGCGTGCCGATGTTTCCATCAAATGCCGCCCCTGGCGCCTCGCCCGTTCCAATGCTGATCAGGAGCTTCTCTTGTCTTGGCCACAATAATTCTGCTTCTTGGTAGACCTGTTCGACAGGATTGTTGTAGATCATGCCTCCGTCAGCGAAGGTCTGCTTTCGTTTGCCAATGGTAATTGAGTCGAAGAATGTGGGCGCTGCTGAAGTAGCACGGCATGCTTCCCAGACTTTGCACTCTCCGAAAAGCATGTTGTCCGTCTTTCTGTCGAATGATCTGAGAATAGCGGGCTGGGAATTACTTGCTAGGGTCGCGACAACAAAGCTGGAATCCGAAGTCAGTACTCCCGAAATGCTAGCTGGTGTTTCGCAACAGATCTTACCATCGACAGCGGTCATCCAAGTCTTTTATAGGACGTCTTCTGGAAAGTCGTTCTCTGCCAATGTCTCCTTGATGACCTCCTCCAAAATTGCAGCGTCAAACTTTCCGTCAGCTCGTAGAAAAGTAGTTGCTCTAAAGATGCTGAATCTAGAGTGTCGTGGTTGGGAAATCTGCTCGGATAGTTTGAGATATGCATTCTCGCATTCTTCTAGACTCATTCGGAGCCTGCCAAGCATGATAGCTATAATTCTGCAAAGAGTTAGTTGTTGTTTGTCTTGAGAGTACAGACGCATCAACTCGCCCGCCAGTACTGGTGCCTCCGATCAAATCGAAGACTTCCCATGGCTGAAGTATTTCATCATCCTTACGCCCTCGATTGAAGCTTTTCATGATCCGTTCGAGGATCATGATGGTGCTCAATCCGCGAACCCCGCCGCCATCGTCACGCAGGTTAGTGAGAGCCTTAGGAAAGTAGAGTAGACAGTTTCTCACCTAAAGACAAGATTCTGAATCGCTTGCGCTCGATTTGATCCATGATGCGTAAGGCAGGGTTGGTTTTGCTGTGACGGAAGGTCTGAAGCTCTCCAATCTGTCCTACTAGCTGGCGAAAGAAGAGAGGATATTATGAGGAAGGTGTCACTAGCGAGGAACCCTGTCCCTCTTCTTTCCCGAGTTGATAGATAGCAACACCACGCCTTCTGCAACCCCAATTGATTTTCCACAGTCCGTCTAGGACTCCTGTGAAAGATGTTCTTTGAGCGCTACGGGTAGACCTGGCTCAAGTCTAACATGTATCTACTTCATAGTCGCATACAACAAAAGACGCTCAAAATAACGAATCTCGAGTTCGAGTCGGAGTCTGCGTGAGAATGCAAGATCATAGGGATAATCGTAACGACCCACATTACAATCATTCCACATCCTAGTTGAAATCGAGAGGATCTTGTGCGGCTCAACTAAAAAAGTTGTCTCATAAATCAGGCCCCAGTGGCGTGTGATGTGGCGCCTCAGCTGAGGGCACCACTGCTCAACTAGAACAGGCCCTGATTTATGGGCACAGAAAAAGGTTGGTCTCAATCCAAGCCCATATGTATCTTTACTCTTTCAATAGCACTTGCAACATACAAAAACGCACAAGACAATAATGAGGTCTTACGACATGGATCACCCGATCGAGTCTGGTGCTTTCGAGCCTTGTGTGCAAACACGAATCCGGAAAGAGCGTCCCACTGAAGACTTCCCCTACGCCCTTGTCGAGTCTCCCCCTCTTGGAGAAATTCATCCACAAATCTGAAGGTAGAGCCAAAAGAAAGATCTCCAAGCGCCGATTATGTGGAAACATCTCGAAATGATGTTGATATCCGTGCTGCTCGTTCTCCTCGACTTCGGAAGCCGAGTCTGGACACATCCACTACCAGAGATCAATTGTGACCAGACTCTAGTCCTCACGAAGTCCCAATCTTCAGTGCGTTCAACTCAGATCGACCACATTGCCGCGAATCTGCAGGATGGAATCGTTGCATGCAACCTAGCCGTGAAAGACGGTGAGAAGTCTTTTTCAACTATGCGTTCAAACAGCTAACGAACTCCAGATGGCTTCAGCGTCAATTTAGCAACTAAAGACAAAGCTCAAGAATTGTTCTACCACTTGGAGAAGTTTATCTCGAAGACCACGGGCCGATATACGGAGACCGAATGTCACTGCGATACTGGGAATGCGGACAAAGTCTTCCGCAGAGCTCCCCAAAGACTTCCACACGAGGATCTGGAGATGCCCGATGTGGACACATCTGATACTGGATACCCAGAAGACAATCAATCCGACAATAGCAGTTCTACAGGATCTAGTACGGGCCTTGCCGTCTGGGCGTGGGTTTGTATAGGCATATACTCAGTAGGAGGTGCAGTCATTCTTGGAGTTTTGATTTGGTACTGTTTTTGGCATGAGGCGGAAGGTGCAGGAAGTGCGTACGAGGAAAATACGGGGTCTGAGCTTTGAAAAGGTCATCTGGAGTCTAGGAGTGAAAGTCTGTATTCACAGTCTTTGTACATGTATTCGTTGCTATGGCTCTCAGCGAAATCGGCATCTAAAATAAACACCGCAAACAATGCAAAACCCCACACCTGCAGTGAAGTACATGAGTAAAGAAGTGCTCTCGTCACAGCCCCTCCCTCGCTCGAGAACTGGGAATGCCCTCATTTTCATACTCATATTCTGACCACGACCAAAAGGCAAAGGGACACGATTAAGAGCTTTTAAGTGTTCCCGCGCGTTCGACGACTTCCGTACGCGGCCCTCCCTGCCACAAAGCACAGATGCGGTCCTCGAGCATATAGAGAAGCTAAAAACCACGAGATATCTAGAGAAAAGTCGAAGATTGCTCCTAATTTGGCTCTAGCGTATATCAAGGACTTCTCGTATGCATAACAAACAATACAGTAGGGACTAGCTGATGAAAGACATGGAGGAGAATGTGCGAAGGATTGTAATGAAATGTATTTCCGACTGAAAGATGTCGGGGTGAGAAAAGTCTGAGGTGAGGATGGGGAAGCGAAGCATAGACCAGGCATTAGCGCCTTACCGCATGAAGAATTTTATGTGGGACGAATCGCAAATCCAAAACTTCCTACTCACGTGTATCCAACCATCTTGATAAACATAAACTATGTCAGCATTCAGTTTCTCATTCTCCGGAGACGACATAGAAGAGGCATCTGTGCTTGATGCACCGCAAATTCTTGTCAGGCAAGCTGCGGAGACAGGAAGTCTGCAGCGCACCGAGAACTCGGCCTTCCCAGTGGCTGGCCAGCCTTTGCTTCAGCCACAGAAACACGATTTGAAGGAGATACTCAACACACTGCCCTCGAAGATATCGTACAGTACTCTGACCATCAGATTTGATGATGGAAGCGAGGTTGCAGTTCCCCGCAGAGAGCTATGGGATGTCAGGGTTCAGCTCATGGCTGAGGAAGATGATGAGGGATTGGGCAATCTTGGTAAAGATGATGTAAGGACGGGTATCTATGAGGGTGGATTTAAGAGCTGGGAGAGCTCAGTTGATGTGGTGAAGGTGCTGCACCAAAGGAAAGATGAGCTTCTTGGAGGCTCAAGAAAATATTTGGAGGTATGTGCTCCGTCGTGGTTTGCAGGATTAGTGTTGATGGTATCTAGCTTGGTTGCGGCACGGCTCTACCATCTTTAGCAGTCTTTCAATGGCTCCTGGAGAGACGCAATGCTTCTGGGCTTTCCCTTCATCTTGGTCTTGCGGACTATAATCCTGGCGTGCTCCGGCTTGTGACTCTTCCCAATCTCCTGCTCTCATGGGCCAAAATCACGCAGAAAGGCCTCTGGGAACCCGAAGGAGAGTTGGACATTGACTCGAAACTTATGGAAGAGTTTATTGCCGCCCTGCAGTTCGACCACATCGAGCTTTACTTCTTTTCTGGAACTTGGAGTCCCGAATTCGTTCATCTAGTGGTGGAAACTATGAACAGCAACTCAGCTCATCTTACTATCGTCGCGGCCGAAACCATCTATTCTCCAACAGCGCTAAAGTCCTTTGGCGAGACGCTTATGAACCTACTGACAAGTATGCCGGACAATTTGAGGACATCATTGATCGCGGCTAAGAAAGTATATTTCGGGGTAGGTGGATCGATGGAAGATTTCTGCGAGCTGATCAGAGATAAGGGGGGCATAATCGAGCAGATTAGAGAAGAAACCGAAGGAGTCAGAAGGGCTGTCGTTGAAGTAAAGATGCCAGTTTGACGATCGACACTATCCATCGGGCGATCAAATACGAGATACGAGTAAAGCCGATTTTAGAGTTCTGACAGGGCTACGCAAGGCTGTAGCACATCGTCTCGCAAAGACGATCATTGGATTCTCTGAAATTTCTCGTACTCAGATTGAAAGCGAAGACTGAGACATTCCTGACTCCGAGGCTCTGACTCGAACCATTTGGCTTGGAGATCATTGCCCATGTTCCCGAGGGATAGCCTCGCGCTAAACCCCGCACGAGGCTGAATGCACAGCATCAGTATGGAACAGAAAATCCTCGGCATTTCATTTGCAAGCTCGCAGATTTGTCCCAAAGACTCCTAGTTGCAGCATAATGGGACTGATAGTGGCGGCGTCGGCACCAATGAGAAACATATCCATTAGTGTCAGTTTGTGTAACCAGTTCTGGGAAGCTGTTGTACAGTAACACAGCGTTAGCCAAGCTGTGCCGTTTACCCCTCAATCCTCTATATATCCCGGAGGTCTCATTGTAACATCTTACTGATTTCTTTGACCATCTGCGAACTATTTACATCACTTGTTGTCATCAGATTCTTGTGATTTCTTTCCCAACAAGTGGATTGCCCACCAACACAACTTGACTTGAGCAATCATTTCTTCATTACTTCCAAGTCCAACCTGTCTTTGAGATAAGATACAGTCACAAACCTCCAACGTACAATGGCCGCACCATCGACTGAAGGTTACGCCCCAGAATGGCTTGAGGTACTGCATCCCTTATGCCAAGTTATCAAAGCTGACGAGACTTCTCAAAGTACGAGCAAGCTCTCGGTCAACGTCCTGTCCTGGGTGGATCCGCACAAGATATCGTTGATCAGTACACTGCCCTAGGAGCAATGCTTGCAACACAAGCTCCTCCGCCAGATACCTCTGTTGAGACTCGAGACGAAACTGCTGATGGCGTTCCGGTCCGTATCTACACGCCCCCAGGTGCAGCTGGAAAGAAACTCCCGCTCGCTGTATATTTCCATGGCGGTGGATACTTGGTTGGTGATCTGAATTCGGAAGATCCTTGGTGTCGAGTTATTGCCAAGTCAATCCCTTGTATTATGGTTTCGGTAGATTATCGTCTTAGCACAGAGCACAAACTTCCTGTTATGCTTGATGATTGTCTCACTGCCTACAGATGGGTAATTCCCGTCCTCTCCCTTCCCTAACTTAAATACCCATTGACACTTGTACCAGGCCCGCAAGAACGCTGCAGATATCGGTGCCGATCAATCTCACACTATCTCCATCGGCGCCTCGGCTGGTGGTGGTCTCGCTCTCACAGTAGCAGACCAGCTTATTAAATCCGGCAACAAAGACCACGTCCAAGGCATCGTAGCTATCGTCCCAGTAGCCGCGCACCCCTCCTCCGTGCCCTCTAAATACGCCTCCCACTACACAGCCCACAAAGACAACGCATCAGGCGTCCCCATCATCGATTGGGGCTCCATGGAAACCTTCTACAAGACAGCCGCCGCCGATCCCCAGGACGAGAAAACGTTCGTCACGCTAAGCAAGAACTTGAAGGACTTCCCGCCGACGTATATTTGTACCTGTGGCAAGGATCCGTTGAGGGATGATGGGAAGGTGTTGGAGATGATGCTGAAGGAGGAGGGGGTTAAGACGAAGAGTGATTTCTATGAGGGCGTGCCGCATTATTGGTGGATGTTTCCTGGGATGAGGAACGCGGATAAGTTCTTTGGGAATTTGATTGAGGGTACTAAGTGGGTTTTGGGGGGTGGGAAGTAAGGGTTTTGAGGAGTGGAGTTGTGGGGTTGAAAGGGTGGATCGCGAGATATGACTTTGCTTCTTGACTTCAGACGTGTATTCCAAGCATTCACTATGTATTGTCAGGCTTCAATGACGGAGCTTGGTTTGGACAATTTGATCTGCAGAATCATCAGTCTGAATACAGGTATTGTGCAACTATGCTTTAAGTCTCTTGAATGTCTGTCAGCAAGACCTCACTTTGACCCTGTGCTCTTCTGCTTGCCCGACATCAGATATTAGAAATGACCCACCCAGATTTGGACATTGAATCTAAAGGTTTGCTTTACTCCCACTGTTCTTTTTGACAATCTTACATTTTCCATGCTCCTGCAATTTGCTCAATGTCTGTATGCAACTTAGTCTCCCACTTGCTGTATTCCGTCCAAAGTACTATTCCCAAAGTGGAACATTGTCAAGAGGAGAAGTACAAATTGCAGGACAGACAATCATGTTTTCAGTAAGCAGCTTTTGGTATCTTCAATGCCTGCTGCTACCCAACCATACAATCACACACACTCATAATCTACACCTTCTTCCCACCACTTTTCTTCCACTCACTTGCTCTCTTGGCGCCTCTGTTCTTCGGCTTCCCGCCCTTCTTTCCGCTACCTATACCGAATTTCAGATCTTTCGGCTTGCCATTCTTAGCGCTAGCTCTGTAGCCCTCGAATACAATACTCTCTGGAGTCTTAGCAATGCCTGCAACTCCGACACCATCACCACGTCGTCCCATAGCCATGCCATTTGCACCACTCCCTTCCTTCTTCTTGAATTGAGAGGCTCCTGCCTTTCCGAGTAGCTTGCTAGCACGACCTTTCAAGGATGAAAGTTCAGAGGATGTCCTGGGGTTGAAGACTCGGTCTTTTCTGGGCTTTTTGGATTCGGTGCGAGATGAAGCTGATGCAAGTGCCGTCTTACGGACGGCTTTTGCACGCACAACGCGAAGAACTCGTGGGAGCATGGGTGGATATTTCTTTTCGTTGAAGAGTAGAGCTGCTTCCACAGCATTGGGGTCCTGAATGTTGTTAGTGATTGTTTTGGAAACAAATAAGCCGTATTTTTACCTCAAATTGCACATAGGCAAAGCCCTTGCCAACCCTGGTCTTTTCATCTCTCACAACACGAACACTCTCGACAATTCCTGCCTTGCTGAACTGTCTCCAGAGGCCTTCTTCAACGTCTGATGGTATCTTCGATCGCTTGCGTTCATTCTCACCGCCTTGATCTAACATGCTCTCATCATCTACAAATCCGAGGTTTCCAACAAAGACACATCGGCGATGATCTGTCTTCGCTGGATGAGCAACACCATCTACACGGAGATGGCGGTCAAGGATCACTGTACCATTGAGCTTCTTTACAGCTTCCCGAGCGGCATAAGCAGTTGAATATACAACATATGCATTTGTGCTCTTGGTCGTAGCGGCCATGAGTTCTTTCTTCGCAAAGGCAGCTTTCTTGGGAAGAGCAGTTCCGGCATACGCAGTGGAGCGGAAGCGGATCGATTCGACCTTGTGTGGAGGCTTACCCTCCGGAGGCGCAGGAAGAGATGGGATGAAGGAGCCCATATGGGTGAGTAGAGTTTTCTTGGCGGTTTTGGATGATATGGCGGTCGTGCAGACGTTGGCTAGGAATACTGTTCGAGTAGCTTTTTCCAGCTCAACTGCATCTCTATCGGGCATCAAGGATTCGTGGAGTGGAACATCTGAAGGTGTTGTTCTGATTGGCTTTTCGTCCTCCGAACCATCCTCACTGTCTTGCTCTGATGCTTCGCCGTGCTCGCCAGGTTCAGAAGCGTCTTCTCCACTTTGTGCATCTTCAGCTTCCTCTGTTGCCAGCAATTTTTGACGCTTCAACTTCCTTTCTGTCTGTCGTTGTTCTTCTTCTCTTTCCTCTTCCCTGGCCAATTTCTCCAAATACTTTCCCTCCAGATCTTCTTCGTCATTTTTTCGCTTCCGTTTGCGCTCCTTCTTCGAGATAGGCGCCTCAACAATCGTTTCTGGAGCAGGTCCTTCATCTGATCTCTCTTCCTCTTCCTCAGAAAGATCTCCAATGTCTGCATCCTCAATGTCTTCATCGATACTGCTCAATTCGTCTTCCTCATCCTCAGATTCAGCCTCGTCGGTCTCTTCTGGTTCATCAACAACGATCTTTCGTTTTCGAGGCGGCGGAGGTGCTTCATAACGTGCTTTTGGTGGAGCTTTGACTGGTCCAGCCTGCAGAATATATTAGAGTTGTCCCCAGAGTGTAGAAATTCTTGAATTTTCGGACAGCCTTACACTAGAAGCGAATAAGAGGGCTAAACCTGGATCAATGGCAGAGTGATTGACGGATATGGTCTTTTTCGAGTGACCCATGGTATTTGCTTGCTCCTCTGAGTCTTCAACAGTTTTGCGGCTTCGTTTTCCCATCGTGAATGTTTATTTTCTGATATCATGGAAATTCTTGCAGCTATTTTCAAATGTTAGTGCTCAGGCAGAAAAAAAGCGGAGTTTATTTTTGCCGATCGTCACCGCCTACCATTATAGAAAGCTCCACACACGGAGAAGGACTAGAATCAAGGATATAAGCTACGAATTTGAAGATTAATGTTCGAAATTACGACCAGACAATAGTCCAATCTTCCTCAGTTCATGTTGTGAAAATCGCATTCTGGGTCCCTTTGTAGCTTATGTTGATTGCGTGTAATAAACAACGCCAAGGGGAATTTAGCGTTATCCCGGCACAGGGCTGGGTGCTCGGCTGGTCACTTGCACCCCATGAAGTCGATGCAGCTCTTCACACCAACTCAGCGCTTTCACCATTTCCCATACCTGTCGACACTCCCAAATCTCAGTCACAGCTTATACATGTCTAAAAGACCGCGTGTGATTCATTGCGATTCCGAGAACCAACTATTTCACCTGTTAAACCCGGCGTTGCGGATTCTGCCCTCCTAGCAACCTTTTGATCGACACAATCCGACACGGGGTTATGTGACGACCACGGTAGACATACACAAGACTAGGAAGAGATATCATTAAGCAGGATGAGCATTGAAATGGAACAAGCAGCAAATTCTGTATTGCAAGCGACCGGCGACGACGCTTCTCTGGACGAACTGAGCGACGTCGAGGTCGACGGAGATGGCTCAAGTTCTTTGAGCGAAATTGAAGATAAGGATGCCGAAGGAGAAGAGGAAGGAGAGGTGTCGGATGCCCTCAGCGATGTTTCAAACGAGGACAACGATAGTGAAGCAGAAACAGAGCGCCTAGATCCATCTCCGAACAAATTTCGTCCACATCAGGACGTCGTCCTGAGCTCGCAGAACAATCAAGTTTACGAACGCAGTCCAAGCAAGCTCAATAAGCAGATCACTGCTGAGGAACCAGAGGAGGAGGAAGAGGAGGACGAGGAGGAAGAAGAAGAGCTATTGTCTGACGACGACATTTCTGTCAACGAGTCTCCCGAGTCACCAAGAAGCCCCGCCCTAGATGAGCCCGAACTTGAGCCCCCAACTGCTGCTATGTCTCTGCAAGACTCATCGGGAGAAGGGAAGAAGACATTGTCAACTATGGATCCAGACACAAAGAAGCGCAAGCGCTCGATCATGGGCGGGGGCGTGTTCGATGATGACTTGGATGAGCCTCTGCGCAAGCGCACTGGTTCTGTCCTTACACCAGGGGATGATTATGCTGTCGAGGACGAGATAAATCACGAAGAAGAAGTAGACAATTCGAATCCCATCAGCGGGGACGTCTCCGGAGACGAGGCAGAGCCGGCGCAAGAAGAAGATGTGGGCGAGGACAATGAGGATCATGTCGCAGATGAAGGAACAGTCCCCGAAGTACCTGACTCATTAGTCTCACCGAAGAAAAGGGGACGTAAGAAGAAGAAGGAGACAGAAAATGGGGTGGACAATCACGACGATCCAGAGACGGGAGCTGAGGGCGACGCGGTCTTGAATGGCAATCTCGAGGTTAGGAATGGCGATGAAGACCATGCAGACAATGAGGGAGACGACGAGGCTGAAGCCGCATTGAAGAACGAAGAAGAGCGTGAGTCGAAAACAAGCAGTCCGGTCGATACTGGGACACTAACGCGGACTTCAGTCGAGAGGAAGAGAATAGCTTTGGACCAATTGACATCAATAGAACGGCAGTTTGCAACTTTCAGGGACAGGTTTGTACAAAGAAGTGATGTCACGACCCTAGCTAATAAATTCATAGACTCTATGACGAGCGCCTCGAGCAATTGAATCGCGAAGAGGCGATGCTTCGACAAGACAAACCTACCCACCCCGAATACCTCGCTATGATGGAGTGTATCGATGCTCGACGGGATGCTAGATTTCGAGTGGCAGACAATCTGAGGGATCTTGAGATGGAAAGCCTTCGGATTACTGCTGTAGCCAAGAGAAGTCAGATTCTCACACAATACCAGCAAGACGTTCGTCAGATTCGGGAAAAGAAGCTAGAACAATTAGGCCAACAATGGTATGAGATACAGCATGATAGGAGAAGCTACGCAGGCAGTGTGCCGGATTATGCTCTTAAATTCCCTACTGTAAGGCCGCAACAGATCATGAACCAGGTGGCATATAGCAACGAAGTTTCAATTCTTTCCGGGGTCGCGAAGTATGTTGGCTTTCCAGCAGCTCCAAATATGGCTGCTGCCACGTCCGCGGAACTCGAAGAAGACTTGGAGAAGATGGGTGTAAGTACTGAATGTCGAGCAATATTCGAGCCAGTCATGCTGATTGGATATTAGCGAGTAAAGCATACCCAGGTTCCACCTCCTGGCTTACCTTTGCAGGAATTGGCTGCATTACGCACCGTTGGCTCAACATCCCGTTTTAAGCCTGCTGAAGAACAATTCATTGAGCAGACGCCATGGGCAAATCCACAACATCCTTCACATGCCCACCTACTCCAACGACAGACTTCTGCACAACAACCCCCCCGAACCACCAGTCCGTTCTCTCAAGTGCAAGTCCAGCCCCGGCGACATTCTCACCAGCAAGGATCTGGAGGCCCTATTTCTGGCACCTTCACAACTACTTCACATCATACTTCAAATGGAGTGTCCATGTCTGGAGGAAGGATATCACCGCATAATCCCTTCGCCAATTCAAGCCATTCTCATACCATAGCCCCATCGCCTCTTGGTAGCCGCCAGACATCTCTATCTCCCCAACAGAATCGTCTACTATCAGCAGTACCGGATCCGCAACACACTTTACCACCACCACAAGATATTCCCAAGAGTAATGGAGCTCATCAATCACCTCCAATTACTCATGCGGAAGGACCTCGTGACTTCTCTCATGAAGTTAGACGAGACATGGCAGAAGCCAGGCGAGAAGCAGCTTCAATGATGAGTCGATTCTGACTCGGTTTATATGATCATGACGGCGAACATATGGTGGAGGCGTTTTGATCCTGGTGTTTAGCATGGATGGAGTATTTACGGAGGACTTCACGTCTTGTATAGACACATGCTTTACGATTCTTCTTCAGCGCAGAGTTTATCCTAGTCTCTGTACTTATATTGTAGAGCTAATCTGCGACGATACCTCAATGATCACATCGCTTTGTCCATGCCCAAACGCCTTCTATGCTCGTACGATGTGTCTGGTGTGGCGATTTGCCTTAATACTTTTCTTGTACAGATGATTTCACAACTTAATCCCTTAAACCCAGCCATTTATCTCTTTCACTTCGCAACTGAAGCCATTGTACTTGCTCCGGCCTGTGGTGCTTGTGCGGGTGCGTCTGGGACCTTGACGTCTTCGAATTCGTCTTGCGAAACGGCTTTGATTGTCCACGAATCTACCCATCTACCATCAGATATAGGTTCAAACAGCTGTGACATTCACCTACAAACTCCCATACAAAATGCGAATAATCCCAGACCAGTCAATGAGTTTCTAATCAGGTATGGCCTTCGAGCGCGGATCAAGGCGGCAGATTGTTTGTAGTGCTTGTCGTAATACGAGGATCGTGGAAGTCTAGAGATAGCATATTAGAATCTTCATACGGGTTTCCAGTAATTATAAATGACAACTCACACTGCCATCTTGGTTGTGTTTGCTTGTATGGTGAATTGATCCCATTGATACAGAAAATCGTATCATGGACGACAGAAGCCGAAAGTAGTTTAGCGGCTTTCCGGCCGCATGCAGTACCAGAAGCTTGCATCGTAGCTTCGATCGTCACCAAGGCGCGTCTCGTCTTCGACAGTAACGCTTTCCTAGATTCTTCATCAACTCCGAATTTCTTGTACGCCTTCACGCCCAGGATGAAGAGCGACTTTCGAGGTCAAATTTCTCCGAATCTGCGACAAAGATAAATAATCCTGTTTTTCTGCGCATGCAGCGACAGCAACTTCTCGTAGAGCTCCGTGAAAGCGAACAGCATGGCTACCCCCACACTTTCCGTCGAACAACAAATAAAGCAGCTCGATGAGGCACGAAAGCTCGTATTGAGTGATGCTACTTACTATGAACGAATCATACAAGGCATCCTACCTATTGCTGCTCCTGGTGCCAGGGTAGAGTTGCGACGATGGGTTGCCGATTTTTTGGCAGAGACGTTCGCAAGTCCCTGGGTACCGGCGCATGAGAAAGAGAAGATGAGCTTGATAGTATTGGATACTTTGAAGTCTATGATTGAGAATCCACAAGAGGATGCTGCGGTCGTGAAGAGTGTCGTACAAACAGCTGCGAGTTTATACCCTGTTGTGGTGAGAAGGATGTAGGTTTGTCCAAACCCCTTCGCAGATCCGTGCAAGCCCTTGAATACGTTATTGCCCTCCTTCATGGGTTCCGAGTTTGAGCATAGCGGGTTACGAGTGGTTTGACGGCCCAATGTATTAGAATAGTCTAACATATTTCCGTGTACAGCATCAACGAACCAAATGACAGCCAGACATGGAGTAAGATGCTTGCTATCAAGTTGAGAATTCTACGGATATGGGACACTGCTACTACAGGTGTACGGATATGCTGCATCAAGTTTGCTCAGCGTGTCGTCCTAGTACAAACAAATGGCCCAGCTGTTGATCCTAGGGTATGGAATACTGTATTGTTCTCCCCTCCTCGATACTGACTTTAAGCTACAGAATGGCAATCCTCTCGAAGTGTCCCTTTCCATGGTTCCCCCGAATCATCCCCTCATGCCTCCTATGAACCTGGAAGCCGAAGCATCTGGACTGTTAGACCGAATGTTATCAGTCTTCCAAGAGAATATCAGGTGAGTAATTTATCTATTTTCCCATACGTTTCCCACTGACAGAAACAGCGATGCCGTTCTCGTTGATGCTACTCTAAACTCCCTTTCTATTCTGATCAGAGCCCGTCCCCATATTGCCAATAGAATCTTGAACGTCATCTTAAACTTCAACCCCCTTAAACAAGCCAATTCGCCCATGACCCCCAAGCTCCGCGTTATGGTGAAGTCTATGGAAAAGACCACTAGATCATTGCTTGTACACATCTTGAAACGGTATGCCCGCAAATCTCACATCAAGGCCAACGGAGTGCTGACGAAAATAGGGACAACCAACATCCATTGGCAGGTAAGATCCAGCAATATGTGGAGAGGATGATGAGATCGAAGTCGGATATTTTCGATGAAGTTAGTCGTAAACGAGGTCCACCTGAGCCTACAGATGGTTTAGACGCTGCAAAGCGACAAAAACTTGCTGCTCAAGTGACAAGTGCTCCGCCAAAATTCCATGTTCCTCCCCTAGACCCTGGCCCTCACTCGGTCGCTGAGCTTTTCACTGTCACAACCGACGATGCCTTAAAAGCGTTCGATGTTGCACAACTCTCAGAAGACATGGTCGTCAAAATTGGCATTACGATTCTGCAACGCATTGACGTCGATATGTTGAACCAAGCAGTTGAAGTGAGTTACTTTCCGAGGATCTCTCTTGGTAGCTTCCTCAGAGTTATCTCTAAAGATCTATCTAAAGCATGAACTAACCATAAACCAGGGCGTTCGGAAAAGATTAAAAATCATGTCTGAGATTGAACGTCTAGTGGTTACTTCATCAACAATACCCTTGGATGTAGAAGATGACGATGATGACTACGAACCCGCGGAAGATACAGAGCAAATACTAAATAAGCTCGACGCCGCACCTCCAGCTGAACTGGTAAAACTTCTGCCACCAGCACCAGAAGTAGCCCTCGGAAAGTTCAAGTTACCCGACCCACTTCCCATGTCACCAGAGGAAGTCGCCCTAGCCGGACGAGGTGTGGTCGATAGACTCTTCGGTCTGATGACAAGCTTGGATGAAAGAGACAAGAAATCAAAATCTGCTGGTTTCAACAGATTGGCAGCAAGTACAAATGATCGAGATTCATGGGTCACAATCATCACTCGAATTGCAACACGTGCCAGCGCTGGTTTAGAGGAAGCCGACGGTGTGAAGGTTGAGGCCAATCGCCCAACACCATTCTCTATGAGCAATACGATCCGCGAAGAAATGTACAACTACGTTTTTATGGACTTCCGCAAGCGTATTGATACTGCTGTTCAATGGCTTTGCGAGGAGTGGTATAATGACAGAATGCAGATGAAGCGAGGAGTAGACGCCATCTTGCATTACGAGAAATGGGTTCTTAGGATTTTGGATGGCATCTTACCATACTTGGATTCACAAGATCGTACATTGCTCATCAAGTTCCTAGGAGACATTCCAGGACTGAGTGCGGAAGTTCTCGGTAGGGTCACAGGCTTGTGTGTCAACCCAAGCACCGTAAACATGGCTTTGCAAAGTCTGCTCTATCTGCTTGTATACCGTCCACCTGCGAAAGAACTTGTACTTGCCGCCGTCGAAGACGTTTGGAATACTTGTAGGTTTCTTTCGTGAATCTCAAAGAGAACGTGCTAATATGCTGTAGACGAGGACGCTAGACCTGTTGTGGTCAAACTGTTCGTCAAGTATCGACCTGATTACGGCGAGCGATTCAAGGCTGCAGAGGGAGCAGAGAGGGCGAACGGTGTACCGGAAGTCAAGGAGGTCGCGGCCACTTGAGGAAGCTTTTCCTATCTCACAAATCATGGCGGTGTATTCTAGTCTCAGGGCATGTCATCTTCAGCATCATTGGGTGGCGTAATGGACTCATTTGATGGGTTTCGACGAATACACAAAAGTCGATCTGGTCTAGCAACGACCCTTGTATTCATGGAAGCGAAATGATGGAGCGTTATGATATTGAGCTGTCGATTTGGTGGAAATACCCACTACCGAATGAAATTTGACTAGAGAAGCAAGAAATGAATGCTCAACCAAGTCTCCTATCACAATTTTACTGCCCATTTCAATGCAGCACTTTTAGAGCTTGACAGTAGATTCGTGACTTTGAAACCATCGTTGCAGCACCAAAAGGATATTAGTGGCTGAGCAAGACGCCTCAACTGAGGCTGTTGGATTCTACATCGAATATCCTTCTTCTCCATATTCGCTAAAGTCGTGACGACTCATTTCACGCCTATCGCAATTTCCAGAATCATAATGCATACAAATATATCAACGGCGACATATAGACTATTATGGTTCATCTGTTATCTCAAGCTTGTCGTCTCAACTTCTTCCAAGCCATGGACCCCTGAATTTAGGCTAGATATCTGGCTTCTGTGGTACCCGTGCGGGAGTTCGAATATGACGGGACTGCTATTATTAAGCATTTCATTTGAACAGAAGCACTTCCAGAATGAAAAGCAAATTTTATCGAATGTGACTTGATTCGATGTGATGTTGGGCTGGTCAGGTCGTCTTCAAGGTCTTTGCCTGCAAGCGTCATTGGATATATGAAATGCTATTGGAAACAAAAGTGTTTCATGGTGATCTGATGGCGCGCATCGGTAGGAACCCGCGGCCCCCTGCATTGAAAGGAGACGGGGACGGAGACTTTCCATCAATGCAGGGGCTAACTGAATCTCTTGTAGTGCCAACCAGGGGTCCTTGGTTGCCTCATCGACCACTCACAACCGTCAGCAGCCTTCCGTAACGCTGGTGATCCGAATGAATATGTCAGTGCGAGGAACTCTTCTTGCTTCTTCTCCAGATCTACAACATTCTCCTATCAAATTATCTCTGATCCGGAGAAACAACATCACATATTGCTCCAAAAGGTTATCTCGAACGCCAGCACTTGCTTGCGACTTGTTAGAGTTCATCGACCGCGAGGCTCGAGGTATTGCATAATAAAGAGGCTCGCGTAGTATCTTTGTCATATAAAACGGCATTTGATTACTCGACGAGACGGCTAATCTACACATGCTGGATTTCTAGAAGATATGAGAGATGAACCAGTCGGCCTTAGAGAATCCCCGCAAAGAGTTATAGACGATATCCAATCGAAAGAGGTCGAGAGGACCCGCATAGCGTCTGCAGGTCCGAATTATTCTGGTAGGTCGCATATCCTCATTCACAGTTCCACAAAGCATCACACAGGTCTACCTTTGACAGATCGTTGTTCGTGGCAGTCTTGCTCTTTTGCTTCCAAGCGTGCTGCTATTGTCAAGATGTTTACTTTCACGTCTAACCAGACAATAGGCATTGGCTATCGCAAGACTACGAAATCCAACAAGACCAATGTGGCAGACCGAAGCCTCTCCCCAGTCTCCTCGAACGCGATGAACGCGCTGAACGGCCTTACCATACCCTCCGCAGAGCCCACAAAGAAATCTAAATCGACGAGCACTATAAGATCGGTACCCTCAGATCAAGGCTCACTCCTTTCCACCTCCCAAGACGATCCCTCTCGACGAGCCCAAGGTCGAAGCGATCCTACGGCGATGCCACATTACACCGGCGAGCACATTCCAGCTATACCCGTATCGTCATCACTGAATAACCTCACTCGTCAACATTCAAACTCAACCGGGCTCTCCGTAGCGAGTAGCGTTGTGCGCAGAATATCCTCCGAATTTGGCCCAACACGTTCACTGGCCAGCACAAACGGTCTACACATCCCCGAGGACTCCGCCAGCACGAGCGAGACGCACGACACGAACGACTCGAACAGTGCGAGCAGCGCGAACGGGGTCAACGGCAGCAGTCTTGTAACGTCACCTTTAAACCCCAACACCACCCAGCAATGGAGCACTGCGGTCGGACGATCCACCCTTGGAAAGTCTGGCCGGGTGATTGAGAAATTGCAAAACCAGCTCGATACCATGCGCAGGGAACTAACGTCGGAGAAGGCCAACACGGTCGAGTACAGAAATGCGGTGGCGTTGGCGGAGACGAAGATGGGTCAGATGAGGGAGGAATACGATATCGCGTTGCATGATGCGGCGATTGCGAAGACGTCGTTGAAGAGGAGGGAGCGTCAGGTCGCGGAGATGAAGGCCCAGATTGAGTCGGAGAAGCAGAGGGCGGATAAGGCGGTCGAGAGGGAGAAGGGGTGGAGGGAACAGATGGAGAAGGTGGAGGAGGAGAGCAAGAGGAAAGTTGAGGAGGCTCAAATGCACGCGGCGCTGATGGACGGACGGGTGAAGGCTATGTCGAGTCACTGGAAAGACCAGGGGGCGGAAGTCAACCGGACGGTCGTCAAGCTACGGACGGAGATTGGCAAGATCGTCGAGGCGAGGAGGGCGGATGATAACAGGATGAATATGCTTCAAGGACTATGCGATCAGCAGGCCGAACAGCTCACTTCCCTCCAAGCCGAGAAGGAGGCCATTGAGCGGAAGTTCGAAGAGTACAAGCGAGAGCAGGAACAGGCGTTACAGGACATCAAAACCAAAGCGATATCCCAAGAGCAACAGAACGAGTCGAAGTTACAGGAGACTCAAGAGGTACTCGGGCAACTGAAATGGGCTCTCAATCTACAGAAGAACACCAGAAGTCCTCGTTGAATTACATGGAAGGGAGGAAGGCTGCACATATGTGTATAATGGACAACGAGGGAGGGCACTTATGATGATACTTATGACCTGATGAGCAAAGCAAGCAAGCAAGTAACTACATACATTTCATGGCGCGGGGGTTTGTTTGTTTGTCTGTCTGTTGGTTGACCGGTTGGTTGGATAGACTTGGCGCGGTCAGTCGGTCTGTTCTTCGCTCGCATTTGCATGGGGTTCACTGGAGTTTTTACTTACCTACCTTCTGTTTGTATGGGTGAGGAAGTTCGTGCCAAGAGGATTGAAGAGTGTATGTAGAGATGATAGAGAGAGGAAGGTTGATCTCAATGAATTTGAGGTTGCGATGTGTGTTTTTTTTACGTGCGTGTGTGCGTTTGGTGAATTGATTTCCTCTCTTCCGTAAGATATGTTGGAGAGCGTGAATGTGTGAGATACTTTGCTGTACTGCCACTGTTATAGTTTCTTCTAGTGAAGCTCAAGATTTGCTTTACTTTTGCTACGGTCCTGCTTTAAATTGTGTAGTTTGAGGGACGTATTTTTGCTTTTTATTTGAATATCTTGAGTGGAGAACCTACTTTTGTAATGCGGGTTTGATACCTGTTGCTTCTAGGTTGTCCTTGATCGAGAGGAGACTTTTATGGTGCTTAAATTGCCATTTTAAGAATCGGCTTTTGAACGTTCACTTCTAGGTATTTGATTTTGGTATCAATTCAAATTTGAGACTTTTTGACCTGCAATAATCTTGGCAAAACTTCACTGCCCGACAGTTAGATACAGAGTCGGCGGCTTGGGAGGAGTTTTCTCCACTCTCACTGCTATCAAGAACGTTGCACTTTGACAATCTCGAGATAATCCGCTTTATCGTTGTCAAGAGCGATACTGTTGTCAAGAAATGCCACGTTATCGAGCTCGAGTATATCCACACCGGGCAGCCTACTATTTGTTTAGAAAAGCCCCTTGCCCAAAGCTGAGCCCTAAGGACGTACCAAATTGGCCGGCTCCTAGAAGAATCTCGTTCAATGATGCAACGCTTTTCAGTGGTATTTTTAAGTTTCGAGTGCTGATTGCTCATGGTATATATAGACGCTGAGAAGGTTGGAAGGACAAGAGCCAAGAGAATCCGACCACGTGACTTTTCCCACACAGCTGGAATTTCGCAATTCACTGTATTTCATTCAATTTCGAACGTACTTAGGTAGGTATTCCCCTTTCGAATTCAACCTGATTCACCCCGTGACTCGTGAAATTCACCTTTGGTGCAAGGCTGCGAGGCCGCAATTTTTCCCACATAGGAAAGCGCGCTTCCCCCGCAACTTCCTTCAATACCACAACATATTCACACTCCTCAAATTCTTTCACCCTCTTCCTGTACCATCAACACCGAATCACACATCCTTCAATTGCATTGTATCATACACCGCAAGTCTTTTGCGCTTTATTTCCTAGAGTCATCCGCTTAGGTGAATAGCTCCTAGTAAACAAAGCGCGTTCGCCCGACTTGCATCGACCTCGAGCCAGGGGTTCCCTCCTCGGCTCTTCCATCTACTATAAAGTCTCGCTGGAGGTCTCTTCGATTCCTTCATCGCACTTTAGAGGTAGAAAACCACATCTCACGGTTTGTGGCTTCCTGGTTCTCCGGCAAGTCTCCCTCCCCGAGGCGTTCGAGTTCGTCAAGCTCGGCTTCCACCTTCAATGCTGATCTGAATCCTACGGAGCCCGTGACTACCTATTCCTGACCGACCGTTCTTTGAATTGTCGTTGCGAACACTTTAACGGGTGTCAACTTCGTTGTTTATCCGTCTGACTTCGACAAACGGACGACATATTGATACAAAGGTATGACACTACAATCATTGACAGAGCTTACCTACCCGACGAAAGTCATACTTATCTGACGGAAGTCGTACTGCTCCCCAACGAAAGTCACGCTTACCCGACGAAAGTCATACTGATTGATGATACAGGACCGCACCTTGTACCAGCAGCCTACATTCCATCTCCATCCCCTTGGCTATTGCTTGCCCCAATATGTCAGCTTACTACTATGAGCGGAAGGACTATGCGCCTAAGTCCAATCTAGCATCCAGTGTCATCTCTAAGTCCACTGCACCACCTAGGGAGAGAAGAATCACGTTTGCGACAGAATGGTTCTGGTATCCTGAAGGGGTCAAGACTGTGCGGGACAGATTCAACGCGATCATGGCTGCCAAGGAGATTGTGAGTACATACTATATTGCTTCTGTCAGTCAGTGTGGTTGCTTTTCGCCGACGAAGTTGGCTGTTGCGACAAACTTCTTCATCCGAGCTGCATGCTAATGCGCCATATCTCCCTTCTCTTCTGCCTCTTTCTTTGAAGATGCCTGTTTGATCATCCCAGCCTATTGTACACAAGAATAAAGAACATGTACTAACAGTCTTCTTTTAGAATGTTTCCCATGAATGGGATGAACCAACGAGATCATTCCGCCTACGCTGTCGCGCTCAGGATACAACAGAAGTGTCAAAATCATTCTATGGTGTCCTCTCTGCTATTATCAAGGAAGAGTTGAAGAAGGGCTACAATGGACATAGACCATCGACTTATCTGCCTGGAGATGATGAAGACATTGCTGCAGCAGTACTTGAAGCTCTACAAGACACCGAAGATGAAATTCCTGAAGATGAGAGGGAGGAGTTGAGGTTGGATATCACAGAATCAGTAAGATACACATTGGATTTCTTCGAGATGATATTAATGATTTGCAGCTGAATAGCCGATTGATTCGACGTCTGGCATTATACCAAAAGGACCTGCGCGAGAACGCCAACCAGAGCGCCGAAGCCATTGCCTCACGACCTTCACCTGTCCCGGAACCAGAATATCCTGCCTTGATCGATCCATACAGCTTTCGCTTTAAGTGGTCAGAGTACGAGGGGAAGCCGTTGAAGCTTGAAAAGGTTTTCTCAGACGACACTCTTCAAGAACTCAAGAAGCTCACACGATGTGACTTCCACAAAGGCATCAAGACTGGCATCCTTTACATTGGTGGCAAGACAGAACGGGATCTAGAACTTGCGAAGCTCAAGCTTGATAATCTGAGAAAGATTTATGTAAGCAAAGGTTCGTTCCTCGGTGTGAACAGCCCTAACATTTCTACAGAAATCGAGACGACCTTATGCTGGCCATGTCTTCTACGCCGAAAGCCATGATAGTACTAGGTTCTTCCTCTGGCCTTTCGTTAAGGTGAAGAAGTTCTATTTCGAGACAACCTTACTCGACAATCTTCATCTGATGATGAACGGTGGATATGCCAGACAGCCTACCGAGCTTCCACCAGATTGGCAGAAGCTTCCTGATGCCATCACGATCCGCTGCGCCCTCTGGGATCAGAGCAATCATACTTTCGAACCAATGAAGAAGGTGGACATATCAACGGTTTCTGTTGCTGGTACAAGCACGCCACTCACTACTTGGGGTTTTCTTTGGGTCTATTCCCCAACAGGCAATGTCAATCCTCAACTGCGCTATGCAAATTTAACAACCAGCGAGGTTCCGACTCGCCCTTCAAGAGCCGCTGGGGCACCTTCCGGACCGCCAATTGCCAATGGAATCACAAAGTCGACGTCTTCGAATGCAATTGAACGAGCACAGATTGGAGATCGTATGAAGTCAACAGTTAGCCCAGGTCCAGATCGACGTGTAGTAAGCAGCAATGAGACGACCCTCCGGATCGAGAAATGGCAAGATGATGTCGTAGGCAATAGTGTCAGACCCATTGTTGCAGGTGGTAATGGAGAGTGGACTCTGCAAGATATCCTTCAAGCTGGAAAGAGAGGTAAGTTGATTACCAATGCAACTTACGGATACGTGAGAACATAGCTGACCAATTTTAGCTGAACTCGATGCAAAGCCTGAGTGGGATGATTATAAACAGATCGATGTTGATCGGGTTCTACTCAACCGGAAGGAACTTCCCACTCAAGCCTCTTCCGCCCTGAAGCTCGGCGTTGCAACTATGAAGATGAAGCGCTCAACAACTGTTACATCTGAATCCACCTCAGCTGGGACCGGAAGCCGTCCACCAGCTAGCCAACAAGCTACTCCAGCTGTGCAAATGCCGCGGTCTGTCTCGCAGCCGTTACCAATTCAGCCTCAATCTGCACGCGGACCTGAAGTAGTACAATCTCCGCAGTCGGCATTATCGGATATCACAAACAATCTTTTGCTTGATATGACAATTCCATCTAGCGAGAGCGGAAGCTTGACTAATTCTGAAGCTACCCTACCAGCACGCTCGCAACCACATCCCATTCTAGATGATGATGTGTCGATGGTTGCTTACTCGATCCTACAGCCAGCAAGACCTGGAGAGGTTTGGAATGGTCCAATCAACTCGATGTCAATGTCAATGCAGCCAATGGAACCAAGTGAACCAGAGCCCCATGTTGAGGAAGAACTTATTTGCTTGACACCACCAGAATCAGAAGCCTTTATGGAATTCTCGCCAGGTCCTTCGCCCGCTGTCTCGCCGAACCGGGGAGTTGTGACAGGTGAAGTGCCCGTCATTGACAAGATACAAGAAGAAGATGAAGTTGCCACAAGAACTTTCCACAAGACTATGAACCAGAAGGCCGGCAGAGGAGGTCGACAAAAGCAGGCCACACCCTTGAAGAAGCGTGCCGCAAGATTGCCTCTTCCCAGCCCTCCTCGACCCAAGGCTAAAGCTCCCATCGATCTGGAGGATCCCGTACCTCAATTTGTGTACGATATCACAAAGAGTTTCTCCGAGCTTGTGGACGCCGTTCGGTTGTTCCGAGGACGTCTCGTACTTCAAGTCGAGTTTGGTCGCATTTTGTTGAGAAACATGGGTTCTATGGTTACAAAGATGCCTGGAGAAAAGCTATACAGGGCTCAGACCTTGCACAATCATTTCCAAACCTCGGAAGTCGGCAAGGTATTGTTCACGAACGTTCTCTCGATGCTCCCTCGGGATATGCAATATCTTGTAGAGATCAAAGACAAGAAGGGAAAGTGCCTATGGAAGCCAAATCCAATCAACTGGGGTGTTCTATACGAATTTCACTATCGAGATATGAAGGCTCTCGACTCTCCCTTCTTTCGCGTTGAGATTAATGGTGAAACCTTCAAGAGTCAACTTCTCGTCAAACACGATCTTGGTCATACTTACGTACACGGTACCCTTCGCCACTGGGACTGCCGTATTGCTGCTCTCGGTTTCGCAACTCCTCCAGCTCCCAATCAGAAGCATCAAGATGTTCATACGGCTATCAAAAAGTCTCTCTACATTCCGTAAGTAATCACTACTGCCCTTAACATATTTCAAACTAACTTTTCAAAGTGGCCAGTCAAAGACGCCTCAACTCATGTGGGAGATGGATAGTTCCCTGATTGAGCAATTTCAACTAGTTGAAGTCATCGTCAAGCGAGTAACGAAGTATGGTAGTGAGGATGGCAAATCGGTCTTGAATGTCATTGAAGTGCAATCACTGGATGTTCAGTGTCACGAAGTTCCCGCCAAATCGTCTCTCCTTTTCGATGCCGCACCTGGACCTGAAAACGAGCCACCCGTCAAGCGATTGCGTTATTGGTGGGAGGCCAGCATATCATCGCCTAGAGGAGACAAGATTCTTGAGGAAAATCAGAGCTTAGAGTTAGGAGACGAACCTTCGTGGTCGGCAAAAGACATGGAAGAGTCAGATGTTGCATCATCCTTATATGCTCCAGCTTGCGAGATGCTTAGGCAGATGGATGGAGTGGGATTTGAGAACCGCAATGGCATGCCGCCTCGATCCGTCATGGAGCAGAGCAAATTTGTCCCGAAAGGGGGCCCACAAGATGAGATCGGTTTCTGGTAAACATCACCTTGTGGCCACCTCTGGGAACATGTCTGGGAACTGCGATGTGCAACAAAAACTCATGAGATCTTCTTCCTGGTCGAAGTCTTGTTTTATTACGATGGCCCACCCAGGGAGAGACAGCTGTTGCTCTTGCAGCTAGGTGTCTCCACGAAGCATTCCGGAAGGAACAGTTATAGCGATATTGGCCGAATGATGGAGCGATGGCGTTTCTTTTCTTTTTTGGGGGGATTCTGTACGATTACGATGGGCGACCGAAGGCGAGTGATCTTTTCCTGCTTGCAAAAGTGTTCTTGTCTTGTAAGAATTAAGGTCGGTGCGGATAGGATCTCGATGAGAACGATTCCCTTCCTACGGAAAGTGGAAGCGTTCTCCGGGATCTTTTCCTTGCCGAGAAAGATGTTGTAGGAATATGGGGGCCGCTCGAGGAGGAGGAGGAGGAGGAAGAGGAGGAGGGATCTGCTCTCTTGTATATTATTGTACATTAGATTTTCTTTCTTTTTTCCTTTTCCTTTCGAGGAAGTCGGAGAATTGCTCTTCCTTTCTGGACCGTGGAAACTTGTAACATATTTTCTTTAGCTTTTTCTTGCTGATTGCTGGGATGGAGGAGATGCATATCGAAAAGATTAACTAGCTAGATCAGTGCTACGGATGAGTGCGTTGCTGAGAGGAGGAGTATATGTAGAGTAGATTATTAGAAAACTGGTGGCGAAAATAAGAAAAAAGGGGTAAAATCTTTTGGGGTCTCGTTGTGATTCGATTTGATCTATGTGGCCCGTGGTGCGTGCGACTTTAATCCGGATGATATTCCGTAATAAAGCACGGCGAGCCTATTGCCAAATCAAAAAAGCGGAAGAATCATCATATCACCACCACTATCCAAAAACAGGAGTCCAACATCTCTTAGCTAGATATTAAGTACAAACGTCGAAGTCTCAAACTAATGAACGCCAGCCACTTTTTTTTTCTTCTTAGTTCTGACTTTCTTCGAGTAAGTAAGTAAATAAGTAAATAAGTAAATATTCTTAATCTTAATCCCCCCCGCTTGCTACTCGAATTCCAGACCCCCTTTTTCCATTTGCTGACTTTCATCGAGTAAATAAGTAAATAAGTAAATATCTTGCGAGTCCTGGGTCAAGGCTTAGGGCTTGGTGGATGGGTTGTGTTGGATTGTGTTGAAGTGTTGTTTTAGGTAGGGGATGGTTTGTAGGGAAGATATGTACTATATAACTGCTAGGAGTAGTAACGAGGAGCAAAGCTAACTCGTTTGAGCAGTAAAAGTAAAAGTAAAAGTTGAGGTCAAGGTGATGGTTAGTCAGTGAGAGAAAAGGGGTCGTACGGGGGGGGACGACTTGGTGGAAGATGAAGAATGTGGAATATGCAATCATATGGAAGGAAATAAGTGGGAAAGTAGTTGGTATCGACATTATCTATTCGTCTGTTCAATCTATACAAGATCCCACCCGACTGTACATGGTAGACCTGGGTATCTATCTGTTACCCACCACCCGTTTTCTTTCCAACCAAATGTACAACCCACTCGCTCATTCGCTCCAACAACAGCAAAACCCTATATCCAAAACCCCCAAAAAAAAGCGAAAGTCTAAACAACCGGCGAAATCTTCTCATTCTGCGCACTCCCCTCATCCGACGAACTACTCGCCAACTTGCCCTCGCGACCGGTACTCGTCCCCTTGAAATAAGAATGAATCTCATCGCTAAACTCATCGTCGAAAATCTGGTCTTCGGGATTCTGAAGCTTGGCAGCTTCCTTCTCTTCCCACTCGCCGCGGAGCTCCGCCATCTTTTGCTCGCGGTCGAGTTCTGGGTTGTAGTGTTTTCCTACGCCGCGGAAACGCTCCCAGAGGGATAGATGCTGCGGGTGGATGGCGATGCCGTGGTACTCGTCTTCGCGGCCTTGGCGGAGGTAGGCCCAGCGGCGCTCTTGCTCTTTGAGGTCGAGACCTGTGGTGTCTGGGAGGAAGAGGAAGGTTACGAGCATGCCGGCGAGACCGAACCAGGGGACGAAGTAGAATTTTTGTTGCGTGGTGATGTAGTTGTAGACGACGGCTGCGAGGAGAGCGCCAGCTTTACCACAGGCGGCGGAGATGCCGTGGGCGGTGGCTCGGATGGAGGTTGGGTAGACTTCGGCGGCGACGAGGAAGGTGACGCTGTTGGGGCCGAATTGGTTGAAGAAGCCGGAGAGGAAGTACATGGCTTGGAAGGCCTTGATGCCATGGATGCCGGAGTAGTACTTGTAGTGGAAGGCGGGGACGACGAAAAGGATGAAGTCCATGAGGAAACCGATCTGTTGCATCCATTTGCGGCCGTAGAATTTGTGGTCGATGAGGAAGGATGCGAGGTAGTAACCGCAGAGTTGAACACCGACGTTGACCAAGTTCCATAGCCAGCCGGTCATGACGTTTCCAGATGCGGCGGACTCGGGAGAGAGAACCTTGATGAATTGAGATTGGAAGAGCTTGTTGCCGTAAAAGAAAACATCGTTGGCGAACCAGCCACCAGTAGTAGCGATGAGACGAGGACCGAAGTATTTGAAGGTCATCTTGAGTGATTGAACGTCATAACCAGTAACCTTAGACTTCTTCTTCATGGCGTTCAAAGCCTTGGATGCAAGGGGCATCTTGTAGGTACGGTAGTAGACGAGCCAGAGAGTTCCAACGGCTGGGAGAGCGAACGAGACACGGTAGGTCCATTGTGCCGCAACCTTGGAATATGGTGGGTTTCCACTGTGGTGGAAGATGAGGAGGAGAACGATCAAGATGACTTGGTTGAAGAATTGACCCCAACCTTGCATCAAGAAAGCCATGGTAACCTTGCGACCACGGTGGAGACGATCCTCCTTGGTCGAGACACGGCCTGAACCAGTGGCGTTCTCCATGGCTGCAGTAGCCGTCATGGGGTACTCACCACCCACACCGATGGAGTAGAAAAAGAGAGACCATGCGTAGCAGATAACCCAGCCGTTGAGGTTGTCACCCCATGAAGCAGTCAACATGATGAGACCGACAAACATGATGATGGCATCTTGAATGAGACCCCAGCGACGTCCGATGCTGGAGATTATTAGCTGGTGCTCGATTTCCAAACCAATGTAAAACTTACGAGTCACCGATGATACCAACCATGATTTGACCGACAATTATACCAAGAACTTCGAGATAGGTGACCGAGTTGATCCACTGCTCATCACAGACTTTGTACGATTTCCAGCATGTTGGCCAAACAGCTTGGAACAAAGGCGTCAGGTTACCAATAGAGAAAAGGACATAACTTTTGAAATATAAGTTTTGGATTTCCGAGTCAATTGATCAAACATACCCTTCGAGACCAAGACCCGCACCAGGGAGAACAGCATTTCTAAAATACCAGCCAACTGGGCTCAATGGATCTCTCTTCATCATGGCTCCAATCTGGCCCAGTTCCTTCTTGGCTTCGGCATTGTTCACACTATTGACAAACTTCATTCGTTGGCCGAGGGGCAGATCAGCCCAGTAGACGCCTTCCGGAGTGTAAAGATCGTCTGGGTGCAGGATGTGGTTGAAGATTTGGGCCTCTCGTTGAGGATCGTGTGTATAACGCATTCTGGCACCCTCATCGCCCGTCTCGGGGCCGTGAGGGGCACTCACCATGCCGTAGTTGGTGGGGTCATGGTGGGGGTCGTGAACGAGACCGTCGTCGTAGGCGGCCATCTTGTCTTTGGAAGCTCGCACGAGTATCGTGAGCTAGACCAGGCAATTGAGATTTTGAGGCTCGAGATGGATGGTCGAGATTGATCTGCGAGGACAAGACGAGCGAGGTTGAGTGGGAGGGATCAAAATATATAGTACGTATGGATGTATGGTGTGGTGCGGGAGACTAAGGCAAGGTGGAGCTAGGAGGGGGCCGTCTGCATTGGGCTACCAAGGACTTTCGCTCGCTGCCCCACGCATGGCCGGGATGGGAAGTTATGAATAATACTGTACCAATTGTGATGAGGCCACGCGAGAGACAAAAGCACATGTATCGAGGATCCAACCTGATGGGTCGACGGCGGGATGGAGACGGGGGCTTCCGTTTGTGAAGGAGGGATCAGGAATGGCTCGAGGAGGCGAAGGAAGACTTCGAGAAGGGAGAGAAAGGCCAGGGGGGCGGATGTGATTTGCAGAGAGAAGAGTGAAGGGTGGATCCGAGGGGCAGAACAAGCGACGAGAACAGAATTTGATTGGAGTATGGTGGTACTTAGATGGATGTAAAGATCCATATCCATTTCCATATCCATGAAGATAACCGCGTCGAGCGCATTACGAACATTTCCAAAGAGGGGGCGGATGTCTGGTCCAGCTTGTCTATTCTCTCTCGGGCTGTAGTTTTCCCCACTAAGTGGAGAACGCCTCGTCGATGCGCCTATGACAGAAGCCAAGTCTCACAAAGACTCGACATGCTATCCTTGCAAGGTACCCACTTGGCTTGCAGACCCCTGGGTCGGCTGGAAAAAAGGTGCAGCGTCCTTACCCAAAGAGGAGATCGGACACATGCGCTACTGGAATTTTTCGTCCCTCCTTCCTCCTGCCGTCTTTTGTCGGTTGATGCTCGCAACCAGAATTCTCGACCATGATATCAAGCAATGATGAATATTAGAATTGCTAATATACAACTCGTCATTTGTGTTTGAAAAACCCTAGATACAGATACTTTTCCTTCACACCTTCGTTTCATCTGCAACTGTAAGCGTAAAGTAAGTAAGCCTTCCGCAGGCTCTTCCCCGGCGACGTGCAGAGTTTGGTGATAATGAGGCGCATCTCTTCCGCGCTGTCTCTGCCTTCCCGCACGTCTCCCGTGTGATACATCAGCAGAGCATTTCCAACGTCGAATCCTTTCCAGGCATTCGAGTCTGCTTCACGAGCTGACTGTTGCTGGTTACGGTACTGATACCTGTAGCACGTCGCTTTTCCAACAGAAATCCACCTCGACCTAGCAAACGGAGTGTTTCCACTCCTCGGCCTTGCTCGGAGGGGTCCAGTCCAGTGCTGTCCGAAATATTAGTACAGTAGAAATATTAGTTCTGTGAGACGCAACACACACTAGACGTTGGAGAATATTGGATATCAAATTATCGATTCCACTTCGACATCTCAACCACGCACGTTGTGAGCTCTGCCTTTTTCGTTGGAGTTGCACTTGCACGACGTCACCATACCCGTCCAAAGATTTCAGCGATAAGATTATCCATCTCTGACGATTTATCCAGATCGATGCATCCAGCGCCTCTCCCGCAGCCCATGATCGTGCGGCACCACCGAGAGAGTGAAGCTTTTCCAAGACGCGCCATCCCATCGGAAATATTCATCATCAAGCTCTTTGCCTGGATGGCCTCACTCTTGGCGGACCCTCTTTCCGCTCAGCGAAATCCAAGCACGCCGACCAGTCTTTTTTCCTTTTCGCACCGGGCGCCGAAGAGGAAGTTTTGAAGACGTTGAAGACAACCAATCAGATTGTTTTATCTGAGCACGTTCTCACATCTTTGGTGTTGGACCCCAGATTGCTTAGCGAGGACCCTCGGGCGCTATGCGGCAGTTGCATTGGGGCCGACGAGGGCTTTTCACACCCCGGTCTACGGTGGGGACCCCTGACAAGCAATTCGAGGCGTGAAGAGGGATGGATCATGGTCTGTTTTCGACCTTCTTCAAAATTGCTTCCAGAACACGAAATAAATGCTTCCACCACCAATCACCACATTTACGTAACAAGACGACCTCAAGTCTCGAGAGCTGAGGCTCTCACCATTTGCGAGGCGTTCAAGGCTTTTTGATCCGAAATTTTCTTCACGTTTGCTAATGCTTATGTCGCCTTTCAAGCCTGGTTTTCTTTCCGGCTGTCTTGGTCTGTCAATCCGAAAGCTTGACCCAATCCAAGACTTCTTGACACCCTCAAGCAATTCCAGCCACGTGGTTACAGAGTGGATACCGTCATCAATGTGCAGTCTGCGGTGTCGATTTCTTGTACCTCTACCGTACTCGATCTTTTCTCAGCCTGAGGCCAGTCTCCTCGCCCACGTGCGACGTTCTCGTCCCTCATACGCCGGCGGAGACATCACGGCTTTACTAACCACCAATTTCACCACTGTGTTTCCAAATCCAGCTCTTACGTTGGCCTGTTGCATATCCATATCCAATAAGATGAACCCAACTTCTATATCGAGCAGAAACATACTCGGAAGGAACGGCTCATCCTGCGATTCGGTGCTCCCGAGTTACGCACCCCAGATCAAAAGGAATCCCAAAGAGCCCGACACCTGCATCCACCCCAAGCAAGCCACCATACTGTGATCGCCGCTGCATGGCGTCTGTCAACCGCTGGTTGCACGCCGGCCATCCGTGCCAGGGGGTCGAATGCGCCACTTTCTGCGCCGCTGATGGGGGGACTTTAAAAGCACGTTGGCAGCATCGTGGCGCTGAATGGCTAAAGAGACGTCCTGCCTTGTGGGATTTTGGGCATGTGGGTGAGGCGAGTCTTCTCTGCCTTGTGGGAGCTGACGACATGATACGTATTAAGATGTGAACGATCTGGAATCTTTCGAGATAAGGGGACGGGCGATGGAGAGATCTTCTTGGGACGGATCTGGAATTTTGATGGTCCAGACGATCTTGAGAGCTCGATGATGCGGTGAAGTCGTCAGCGACTGTACTTCGGGAAGCATCAAGATGATTGTTTCTTGATCTGATTAGACAGGTAAAGGCTGAAGAGTCGGTCGCAGAGTACTATCCCTTTTGCGTGTTTTCCTGTTATTCTCACAGCGAGTGACAGATCTTCTCGCTGGTACACCATCAATACCATCTTGACAACGAAAAGGATGGCGATCTCACATCCATCACCTCTGCATTTCTTTCCCGCTCCTCTCGAGTTCTCCATATGAAATCTAGACTCCTAGTTCACTTTTTAGCAGCCAGCGTTCATCCCATCACATGCCCTCGCAAGCGCGAGAGAGAATTCTCTGCCCAATCTCGTGGCTAGGCTATAGTATATCACAGGGTGGATGTCCTTGCAAAGTGAAAAGAAAAGCAATTCTGGGCTCTGCAGGTACCAGATTTGGATGTCTGGCTTGTGTCAGCCACGATCTGTGCTGTGGTGGTGGCGCTGTCTCATTCATTGCTTTATGCATGGAGCCTGAACTGGGGGAAGATATATGGATCAGGGAATTGCTTGCGAGTATTTCGATAAGTCGGAATGCTGAGGATGTTTTGGATTCGATAGTTGCTTTATTGATTATATGGGCCGATTTGTTTCCTAAGCAGATTTTACTGTTTCGTGGTTCGAATTTCATATGCCAATTATGTTTTTGTGATCTTTAGATTCGAGATCAAACTTCTATTGAGTATTTCTTTCATGGGGTCATTGCACAGTTCTTTCTCTCTGCCCATGTTTCTGTCTCTATCTTCCTTCTATGAATCGTCTACCCTTCCCTTTACTTTTCTTTGTGAGCACGGAAAATGATTTTCGTCTCTTGCGAAGGTTTGATAAGATTGCTCAATTTCTATACCAAGTAACCTTCCAAAGTTTTAGTAATATTTCTCAATTCATTTCTCAATTCATTTCTCAATTCATTCCTCAATTCATTCCTCAGTTCATTCCTCAATTTCTGCACCAAGTCATCCTAAGCTAATCATCCAATATGACCATCACATAAACCACACCCCTTTCTCTCACTCGCCAACAACCACCGTCCTCACATCCCCCCTCTCCTCCCCCTCAAAATCAGTACTACAAATAACCCCCTCCCACTCCTCACAAACCTCCAAATGCCTCTGATACCTCTCCCTAATCTTCCCCAACACATCCCTCCCCAGCGGCAACCGATCCGGCATCTCCTTCCCCTCGGTCACGCCCTCGCCTTTCACCACATCGATCATCATGTTAACAGCTTTCTGCGGATCGCCGGGTTGATTGCCGTTCATCTTGCTCCACAAACCCGCTCACAACACTACTAAGCTCAGCGTACGCGGGTAGGGCGGACGATGCGGGAGTGGTGATGAGGTGGCGAGGGGGAGAAGATTGAGGTGCGGAAGAAGCCGAGTTGGAAGAGGATGGAGCGGATGGAGAAGGGGGTGGTTTCTTGGCGGAAACAGTCGAATAGGCCTGCTTGATCAGAGATGAGTAACCGTGTTGGCTGGGATATCGGGGGAGATGTTTGAAAGGTTTGAAAGGGCATTTGGATCAGAGTAAGTAAGGAAATAAGGAAACTTACCTTCCAAAGCAAATTTACTCGCACAATAAGCCCCCGCCCCAGGCTCCCCCGCTATCCCGCCCGAAGACCCGATAAACACCACCACACCGGCCTTCCGCGCCCGAAAATGCGGCATGAGGGCGCGTGTCACGTTGATTACGCCCAAGAGGTTCGTGTTGAGTTGTTTGATGTATCTTTCTGCACTAATTGCCACACCCATTAGCCCTCTCCCTTACCCTACCCCCTCCACCCACACAGCTCCAAAGAACCAAACCAAAAGAACAGAAGAAAGAAGAAGAAGAAGAAAGAAAGAGCCGCAAACCTAATCTCCTCAACCATCCCCGCCTCAATATACCCCGCGTTATTAACCAGCACATCAACGCCCCCGTACATAGTAGCCCGCCTCTTTAACCTTTATATCAATATCAACCCTGCGGTGTGCCATGACGTCGAGATCTAGGATTGTCGGCTCCGGCCGGCTGTTTTCAAGGATGCTGGGCGGGGCGGGTGCGTTCCGTTGCGGGCTGTTGGCGATGACATGGTCTCCGCGAGAGAGGAGGGGTGCAGGCGAGGACCGGAGGTGCCCGAGGCCGGAGGGTACAGCCTGTTAGGAGCCAGGTTTGGGGATGGGGAGGCATTGTGGATTGGGTTTGGGGTCGTGGGCGTGGAGGAGTGATGTTAAGGGGGAGTTTTTTTTTTTCTTTTTCTTCTTTTTTCTTTCTTTCCTTTTGAGAGGGGGTGGGGGGAAGGGACTTTGTCGAGTGAGTGATTGGGGATGAGAAGAGGAGTGTGTTTGAATTTTAAAGTAAGGTGTTTGAATGGATGATGTGGAATGCGTGTGTTGGTGAGGAAGATGTTGGTATCCAACAAGGAGGTAGGGAAGGGTTGTTGACCAACATTCCCTTGTATGGAGATATGATATAAACTAACATTTGAGGAGTGCCGAGCAAGAAGATTGTAACAAAAAGGATACTTGGCTTCTAAGAATACAACGATAGAGAACAAAGCCATTAAAGCGAGGAGAGGGACGAAAGGAAAGAGTTTTTTTCATGTGAGTTTCTTATATTAAAGAGAAAGATAAAGATATCCTGATATTGGGATACTGAGTATATCTACCTAGCTAGCGAAGGAGTAGCTAGTCTTGGGACTCTACGAGTATGCTGAGACGTTTGATTGACAAGAATTATTAGCAAAGATATAGTGTAATCCATCAATGAACTATTTTGGGATCCGCTGCCGTTGAGCGTGTATCCAAGCAGGAGAAGACCGCTGTGAGAACTGCTTCTTATATGAAAGTTACAAACGAGTAACGAGGCAGTGAAACAGTGGGGTAGGACTGAAGGGGGAAATTACGAGTCAATGTGCATTATGAGGAAGAGTCTCTGAATCCTAGTCATCAAAACAACTTTACTAGCTAGCAGCCCCAGATACACAAATCGCTTGGAGTGGAAAGCGGTTCATTATATAATAACATAAAAGGTAAAAGGTTAGGCAACAAGAGGATAAAGCCAAAAACCTTTTAGGAGGAGATATTCGTCAAAGGACCTTAGTTTTGGAAGTTGTGGCACGGAATTGATGGTAGGGAATGGGATTTTAGCTCTTGTTCTGGGTCTAGTTTTCGCTGGACTGATGGGAGTTCACTTGAAATGTACTCTAACGAACATGGGGACAAAAGTCCGTGCGTTCAGGCT